>NW_026585580.1:7664718-7719713 GCF_907164565.1 Psammomys obesus | reverse complement strand
CCCCCCTCAGGGGGAGGTGATCAACGAGCAGGCCAATCAGATTATGTCAGAGGCAGTCCCTCTTCCCATTACTATGGAACCCACTTGGACACTGAGCTGCCATGGGCTACATCTGTGCAGGAGTTCTAGGTTATCTCCAAGAATAGTCCTTGGTTGGAGTATGAGTCTCTGGGAAGTTCCCTGTGTTCAAATTATCTTGTTCTGTTGCTCTCCTTGTGGAGTTCCCGTCCCCTCCAGCTCTTACTATTTCCCACTTCTTACATAAAATTCCATTCACTCTGCCCATCAGTTGTCCATCAGGATCAGCATCTGCTTTGACAGTCTATACTGCAGAGGCTTTCAGAGGCCCTCTGTGGCAGGTTCCAAGGTTGTTTCTTGTTTTCTTCTGGCTTTCAGAGGCCCTCTGTAGCAGGTTCCGAGGTTGTTTTTTGAAAGCCATTAATTGGGTAATTTAAAGTTCTAGCTTCTTCATTCCATAACAGAGAATTAGCGTTTCTATAGCAACATTTGGATGGGAGCGAATAGGAAGGGAAGAATGCACTGACAAAACCTTTTGTAACTCTAACCAAGCAAGCAAAAGACTTGTATAAACAAACAAACAAACAAACAAACAAAAACGTATATTCTCTGTTGAAATAAACTGAAGACGATATCAGATTGAAAGATCTCCCATGCTCATGGTTTGGAAGGATTAACATAGTAGAAATGGCCATCCTACCAAAAGCAATCTACAGATTCAATGCAATTCCCATCAAAATACCAACACAATTCTTTACAGACCTTGAAAGAACAATTCTCAACTTCATTTGAAAAAAACAAACAAACAAACAAAAAACAGAATAACTAAAACCATCCTGTACAATAAAAGAACTTCTGGAAGTAAAACAAACTGGAAGAATAATGGAATAAAATTGAAGAAATAAACCCACACACTTGTTTTTTGACAAAGAAGCCAAAATCATATAATGGAAAAAAGGCAACATCTTCAACAAATGGTGCTGGTCTAACTGGATGCCTACTTGTAGAAAAATAGAAATAGATCCATACTTATCACCTTGCACAAAAGTAAATTCCAAGTGGATCAAAGACTTCAACATAAAACCAAATCTGTTAGAAGGAAACACACTATATCTGTTAGAAAGAAAAGTTGGGAAGAGCCTTGAACTTATTGACACAGGGAGACAACTTCCTGAACAGAACACCAAGAGCTATCAATAAATGGGCCAATCAATAAATGGGCCCTCATTAACCTGAAAAACTTCTGTAAAACAAAGGGCACTGTAAGCAGAACAAAATGACATCCAACAGATTGGGGAAAGTCATCTGACAGAAGGCTAATATCCTGAATATATAAAGAATTCAAGAAATTAAACACCAACAAATGAAATAATCCAATTAAAAATGGAGTACAAAGCTAAACAGAGAATTCTCAACAGAGAAATATCGAATGGTGGAAAAACAAAGAAATGGTCAACTTCCTAAGTCATCAGAGAAAGGCAAATCAAAATGGTTCCATTTCACACCCATCAGAATGTCTAAGATCATAAAATCTCAAGTGACAACACATGCTGGAGATGAAGAGGAGAAAGGGAAACTCTCCTCCACTGCTGATGGGAATGCAAACTTGTACAACCACTTTGTATATCAGTCTGGCGCTTTTACATAAAACTGGGAATAGTGCTTCCTTACAACACAGCTATACCACTCCTAGGCATATATCTGAAAGATCCTCAACCCTACAACAGAGATATTTGCTCAACCAATGTCCCTTTATTCATAATAGCCAGAATCTGGAAACAACTTTAGATGTACCTCTACCGAAAAATGAATACAGGAATTGTGGTATGTTTGCGCAATGGAATAATACTCAGCTATTAAAAACAAGGAAAACTAACAAAACCTTTGATCCAAAAATTACCCTGCTTACAAATAGTGCAGGGGTAAGGACCAAAGATTGAGGGAAATGTCCAACCAATAATTGGCACAACCTGAGACCCAGCCCACAATAGTGAGCCAGCTCTTAACACTTAATAGTGCTCTGCTATGCTTACAGAGAGAAGCCTAACTTGACTGTCATCTTGGAGGCTCCAGCCAGCAGCGGATTGAGACAGATGCTGGGATTTGCAGCTAAATTTCAGTATTTCGTAAACACCAATTTGGCATCTTTTCACATTTGTGAGTACTTTAATATTTCTAACTGTAATTCAATTGTACAAAAAAGTACTTCTTTTCATTTATATTTAAAAACTCATGTAAACAATAGACCCTGATCTACAAATACACAGTCTACATTGAAAACTAAAAAGGTGGGTAAGTAAGCACTGAAAATTTTCAGTTGCTTCTAAAGGGAGATGTCACAATAATGGCACACAAATCATTTCACACTAATAGGTGTGTATAGTACAGCAATTCCAATATTGTTTTCAATGTCACACCTAAAGGTGTTCAATAAATCTTTTTAAATTATTTTTTTATTTTTTATATTAATTACAGCTTATTCATTTTGTATTCCAGCTGTAGCCCCCTCTCTCATTCCTTCCCATTCCCACCCTCCATCCCTCATCTCCTCCCAAGCCCCTCTCCAGTCCACTGACAGCAGAGGTTCTCCTCCCCTTCCCTCTGACCCTAGCCCATCAGGTCTCATCAGCATTGGTGAGCATTGTCATCAGCATTGTCCTCCTCTGTGGCCTGGCAAGGCTGCTTCCCGTTTGGGGCGGGGGTCAAAGAGCCAGCCACTGAGTTCATGTAGCAGTACATTGTTGAATTCATAATGACACAATAATTTTTGTGTTTACAATTTTGTGGCATGTGTTAGAATAACCACCTTTAGCAATTAAAAAAAAAAAAAACACTGAAATCAATCCTAAATGCCTTTTTAGAGAGGTGCATCAGATGTTGTATGCAAAGTACTTCAACCATTGCACCTTAGGCTCCTAGGCCCATCTAAGAGAGAGAAAAGAGAACATCTTGGAGGCAAACATATCCCCCGCCTCTTTCCAAACCCATGATTTTTTAAAGTGTGTGTCACTGACCCAAAATATTCATAATTTCATGTTTGTGTACACTTACAATAATCATAAAAATCATAATTATTCGAAAAGAACATGTACTAATGTTACGTGGCTGTTTAAAGAAATATTTGAACAGACATCAAATTTATATATGCTTTTGTCATATGTAGTAAAACTGAGAATAATCAATTATTAATATAAAAGTCACTTAAGGAGAAATGTTTAAAGATCATATTTTTATATCAACCTCTCTCGGTCTGATTGGAAAAATGATTTTAACTGTCCAAATTGATAACTTAAAAAAATAATTTAAACGATTTTTAATCTACATGTTCTATTCATTTCGAGATTACTGTAGATAGCTCATAATTTCAAGAAACTTACTTAAACTTCTGGGAATATGAAGACTTTAGTGCCAAGAACTGTTGAAAAATCTTCACTCCAATATTTGACATTTCATGCTCTTCTAAATGCATTCTAATGCATGGTCACGCCACAAAATGACTGTCATTAGTGTCGTCTCGGCAGTGGCTGTGGGGAGACCATGACTAATGTTGAGCTATCAGCACTATCTAAGGACGGTGGATTCTCATAATTTCTCAAACTGACCATGGAACCCATTTCAAACGATCCCTAAGTCATAAAACTTCCCAATTACCCTGAGTTCATTAATAATGTATTACCATTCTCATTCTCAATCAGAGTTTAATCAGATCCATGTCTCACAGGAAGGTTGACAAGTAAGCCACAAAATGATCCATATAAATGTCAAGATTTATTTTCCTAGCATAAATGATATAACCTAGTCAAGCACAGTTAAAAATAAAATCGCTCTGTTTGGGATTACCATTCACCTAATTGTCATATCAATTTTAGTCTTATATCTCAGCCTCTCTAATAGTGGTGTTACAGATGTGGACTGTATCAATGAGACAAAACATGAGACCATGAATACAAATAATTCCTTCTTATTTTCTTGTATTATGTACAAAACAAAATGGTTCAATTTAGTTCATAAGGAAAAGTGAGTAGTAAAACAAGAAGATATGCCAAAGCTGTAATTTTGATTTTGCCTCTGTCTTAACTAAAAAGTAATAAAAATCTTTAGGTACAGAAACTCAGAATACCTCTTAACAAGACAATTTTTATTAAGTCACATTAAAACATTGCTCAAATATAAGACAACTTGTCTTGTTTACGCACTTTTGAATAAACACTAATATGAAGGGAATGTAATAAATACTGTATCCTTCCAGCTGATATATCATTGATAAAGTGCCATGATTTATTCACTAAACGTTTTATTATTGTTATTATTATTATTATTATTAAGCTTAAATGTGTTAATTACATCACCACAAATATCTGTGTTCTTAAATTTATACAAAAATAAAACATTGAACGATTCCATAAACATGTTTCAAGTTAACCTTTGCAAGATACTGTTTTATTTGTATTGAGAAGACTAATAGAAGTTAACAGGTGTAGAATGTTAACTACAGATACAGAAAGACAACACATTGGCAGGAAAATTCTAAACTGTCAGGAAACAACTACCTCAGGAAGCAATGTAGCATACAATGCCATCATTGCTGTGAGTACCTTCTCTTTGGAGAAACTGACAAAATTATTACAACATTCTGATAATTCTAGTGAAAGAGACAGAAGTGCATCTATTCATTTAAACTATGCAGTTTCCAGATCACTCATTGTTGCTGTTATTGTTTTGCTTTACTTATTGATTTATTTATTGAAACATGTGATTACTTTTGTTTTGCTTTCTCTCTAATATTACTTTCTCTAAATAATTTTATGTAGTATATTTTATGAACAATGATTTCTTATAAATGAATATATACTATATGTGTCTTTCTGCTTCTGGGTTATCTCTTTTTTTTTATTTTTCTTTTTAGTTACATTTTGTTAACTCTGTGTCCCAGCTGTATCCCGCTCCCTCATTCCCTCCCCAACCCCACACTCCCTTCCTGGTCTCCTCCCTGCCCCTTTCCAAGTCCACTGATAGGGGAGGACCTCCTCCCCTTTCATCTGACCCTGTTTTATCAGGTATCTTCAGGGCTGGCTGCAAAGTCCTCCTCTGTGGCCTAACAGACTGCTCCTCCCCTGGGGGGGGGGGGTCAAACAGCCTGCCCTTGAGATCCTGTTAGAAATAGTCCGTGTTCCCCTTACTTTGGAAAACTACTTGGTTACTGAGCTACCACGGGCCACATCCGAGCAGAAGTTTTAGGTTATATCCATAGATGGTCCTTGGTTGAGTGTCAGTCTCAGAAAAGACCCTGTGCCCAGATATATTTGGTCCTTGTAGAGCTCCTATCCTTTCCATATCATACTAACTCCCCTTTCTGGGTTATCTCAATCAGGATGCATGGAGAGGACCTAGACCTCCTCTCACATGAAGCCCATAGGCTGCTCAGTTTCCAAGTGGGTTCCCTAGTAAGAGGATCAGAGACTGTATCTGACATGAACACAGTGGCTGGCTCTTTGATCACCTCTTCCTGGGAGATGCAGCCTTGCCAGGCCACAGAGGAAGATGATGCAGCCCCAACTCTGATGAGACCTGATAGGCTAGAGTCAGATAGAAGGAGAGGAGGTCCTCCCCTATCAGTGAACTACAGAAGGAGCATAGGAGAAGAGGTAGGAAGGGAGGGATTGGGAGGAGACAAGAGAGGGGGCCACAGGTGGGATACAAAATGAATAAATTGTAATAAGTAATAATAAATAAATTTTAAAAATTAAAATAAAAGTACTTGAAAACAATGATTCAATGATTTCTTTGTAAATGAATATTTAACTCTTTATAATGTGTGCTTCAATAGTTGATAATACTGTTATTAATTTAAGTCAGGTAATTTATAATAAATTTGAGAGTACGAAGGCCTATTATTGCATTGCTCAAATCTCAGTTTTTACAAAAATACATAGTATTCAAAACATGATTAAATTTAAAATGCTCATGGAAGTATACATTTTGTAATTTTGTTTTACGATTGGTGTAAATTAGTCACTACCCAGAGCTGAGTTAGAATGACTTCCTAGATATTGGTTCAGGATACAAGATAATAATATAATGCAGGAGTTCAACCATGAAATCATTCAAAATGTTCTAAAGACAGCACACTGATTCACAGTTAAGTTCCAAAAGGAATTTTTTCCTTACTGATACCCGCTGGTTATGAAAGTTGTCATTATGATAAACTTAAGTATAGACATTTTGTTTTCTTTGAAAATCAACTGCAACTCCTTTATGTAGTCTACGCTTAGAGTTAGGACAGTCTTGAAACCATGGAATGATTTTCAGGTGGGTTTATTCACCAGACAGTGCCAATTCAGAGAAACATAGCTAGCAACACAGCTTTTTTTAATGTCACACATTTAAAGGAATTAATATATTTGGTAAGAACTACTTCACCAAAAGATTTTTCTTAAATAAGGCAGTATTTTAACTCATACACAATTTCAGTCCCTGTGTTCTTAACTGGCTAACATTTATCGAAAGAGCTCCCTTTCTTACTCCAATATCCATAATTGAAGCTGCATAGACAGGGACCTGCAGGTGTGATTTAAATCCCCTGAAAACCACAGGGACTTCTTTTAAGTAGGTATAAAGATACATATTTATTTATTATCTCATATTTCTGAAGATTAAGAGACCAAAAATTAATGTGGCAGGAAATTTTGTTTCATTCTTAGTTTTCCTGTGTATGGTATCTTCTCCATACAATTCTATATCTTCTTTCCGTTCCAAGTTCTGATTCATTAAATACTGCATTACAGTTCACCCTAAAGAACTCATTTACATTTGAAAGGAGTCTGCCTTGAAATATGTTTGATTTCTGAGGGCATTTTAATATTATTGTATCAATAAGACATGTTAATAACACCTAAGAATGATAGTTTTGATCTATTGCATTTTCTATTTTAAAATCAAACTTGGGAAGAGGTGGTTTATGTGGCTTTTACCTCCACATTAGAGTCCATCATCAAGGCAAGCAGGAGATGAGCTAAAGTCAGGAACCTGTAGGCAGAAGCTGGACCTGAAACCACGGAGGAATACTGATTATTGGCTTGTTCCTTATGGCTTGTCCAGCCTTCTTTCTTATATAACCAATTTCGTAGGCTTAGTAGCTCCTGCAGTCGGCTGGACCCTCCCACATGAATCATTAATCAAGGAAATGTCTCATTTAATTGTCTACAATACAGTCTTGCAGAGAAGTTTTTTCAACTAAGGTTTTCTTCTTCTTAGATGACTTTCATGTGATAAAAGAGTAGACAACACAGATTTTTCTTTAGGTTTTTCCTCTGATTTTTCCCATTATCTGTAGCTTTATGGCATGTAATTTTTATTTTTTTATTTTATTTTATTTTATTAATTTAATTTTTATTTTTAGTTACAATTTGTTAACTCTGTGTCCCAGCTGTATCCCGCTCCCTCATTCCCTCCCCCTCCCCAACTCCCTCCCTGGTCTCCTCCCTGCCCCTTTCCAAGAATTTTTAAATAATTGTACTTTAAACTAAAATTTATTGTAAATATATATATATTTTTTTTTTATTTCCTCAGGTGATGGGATGAGATGGTAGCCATTCCTAACTCTTTCTAGTTCTTTCTGAACTCTCACTGGCTGGTTCAACTCAGCTGTCCAGGCCAAAATTTCTCTCTAAGATGACTAATTCAAACTGGCTTCTCATGTCTTCTGACTGAATTGATCTTTGTAACCTCAAACTTATTTGGGCAATTTGTTTTAATCTTTTGGCTTCTCATTCTCTGATTTGTTCTTCACTTGTATCTAGCTTGTTCTCTCTGGAAAATTGTCTCACTAAAATTTCTCTGTAAGAACTGATTTTCTCTCTGTGTGTTGCTCTTAAGTAGCCTCCTTTTTCTTTCCTCTTGTTAGAGTTGGATGTTTCCTATCTCTGACTAATTCTGTCAAATTTTCCTCTGATTCATCACTTTGTTTTCCCATCAATTAGACATCACTCTCAAACATGGCTGCTTCCTTCTGTAAACTTACTTTACCTTCATTGTTTAGAATTAAAGGTGTGCCTATATTTCAACCAGATTTTACTGTAATCCAGAGCATGTCTGCATTCCAGCTGAATCACACAGATTTAGAAGGTGTTTGAATGCGATACCCTTCCAGAGAAGCCATGTTGCTAGGTTTAAATTCTCTACAATGTATCTTTGGTCTATGGGCTTAAGAATAGATGTTGTGTTATCAGTCTTAAAATGTTATGCATCACTTTTAGATATTTTAAGAGACTGGATGTCCTCTCAATAAATAGTAATGTTTTCAAATATATTTTAATGTAAGAAGTTTGTGACAATAATTACTTTAAATATTCAGTTAATAGATGTGCTATGTCTATGTTGTGCAGTGTCATTAAAAAGCAATTGATTATTTAAGGCCCTTGAGTTTTTCCAGACAGCAAATGTGTTTTGTCTGAAACTTACAACCTATATTTGCTTCTGAAAAAAGCATAGTCTTTTCTTTGATATTTGAGTCAGATGTTAGTCCCTCAAATAGAAATAAAAAATAAGTGTTTCATCTATGAGAGGCTGCATTTTAACCATGCAATACAGGAAGCCAGGCTTTCATGTTACATAAGTGTTAAACCTTGCTTTTTCAATAATTCTAATGATTTCTAGGCTTTGACTTAAAGTATGGAATGAACACTCTGTTTTTTCCCTAAACACTTAGAACTATGATTACCATGTCCAAGATATGAAAACAATCTGTAAGGGCAACAAGTGTGCGAACATATGTATGATGTATGTTTGATAGATACATTGGAGCAGAATGTTACTTTTCAAAGAGAAAGAAGCACTGCTACTTTCAGTAAGAATGGACCTAGAGTCGATTATTGACATGCATTAGCAGGTACATTGCAAATAGTTTTCTATGGCTCTGCCTATGTGGGACATCTAAAATCACTTCATGAAACAATAAATGCGTACATGCGATATTCAACAATGGGTAATTTCAATTAGAATGAAGAACAACTTTTAGAGACCTAAAGCACCGAGCACTCTAAAGTTGGGATAATCAACTGCAAGCTCAGCTGTAACGCCTAACCACACAGAGACTGACATGGGAATTTGCTCTGAGAGGCGCAGTAATGGCCCTTACGTGCACTGCTGACGAGGCCATGAAACTTACGGCAACACCCATGTTGTAAACCACCACATCCGTTCAAAATGCAGAAGAAAAGCTAACTATAGTATACACAATCCCAATTCACGTATCTATAACACAATTTCTAAACGTAATAGGCAACATCATGAGAGTGGTTAGGAAATCCGATATGTGCCAAAGGTCCAGAATATCTACTGTGATACATTCTTTACTATATAGAACAGAGAAGATAAATTTTCGTCAATATGAACAAGCACAGTGATACCACCAGTGGGCCAAGCTGATTTAAGAAATCTCATACTCATGGATCTGTAGGATTAACATAGTAAAAATAACTATCTTACCAAAAGCAATCTACAGATTCAGTGCAATTCCAAACAAAACTCCTCAGCTATTCTTACAGACCTTGAAAGAGGATTCCTTACCTTTACTTGGAAAAAAAAAAAAGACAGAAGAAAATCCAAGATAGCTAAAACAATTTTGTACAAGGAAAGAAATTCTGGAAGTATCATGTTCTGTGTGATTACACCCACAGCAGATCAAAACAGATGCTGCGACCCATAGCCAAACATTATGCAAAGCTCTGGGAATCTTGTGGAAGAGTTGGAAGAAGGATAGAGAGACCCAGAGCAATTAGATTAGGGCCTGTCTTTGACATGGAATGTGTTGCCTGCTTTTGGCTCACTTTCCCTTAGCTGGGCTGCATTGTTGGGCCTGAGGGAAGAGGATGTGCTAGGTCCTGATATTACTTGATGTGCTGGTGAGAGAAATCTCATTTTCTGGGGATAAGGGAAGGATGGAAAGGGGGAAGAGGGTAGGAGAGTGGGACTGAGAAGGGAGGAGAGGAGAGAAGGGTCTGCCTTAGGGATGTAAAGCAAATAAATAAATAAGTTTCTAAAACAACAAATTTCAAAAGGCCATACCCTAGATGAAGAGATTTAGGCAAATGACTATTAAGGAAATCTGACTTCTGGTATCAGCTCCATAACAAGTTGTACAATTTCAGCAATATTGCTATTATACGATGACTATTACATTTCTTAAAGACACGATACTGTTAAAGGCTTGAGAACCACAGAGAGGCCTGAGTTCAGTTTAAGATATGGATTCTGAAATTTACATAATTCTGAATATTATTCACCCCAAAAATGAAAAAAATCATTATTTACCATATACAGGATATAGAAATAAATAATTCAAACATCTCTTTTTCAGCCTGTTAGCCTAGTGTGTTTAGTAAGTAGTATCTGTTTTGTTATTCTTATGTTATATGGTTTGTAATAAGATAATTAATAAACATGTTTTTGCTACTCTAATTATGACATAATGTGTCCTTAAAGCCAAATATCTCCTAAATAAATTCTTTAGCAGCAGGTTAACATAAAGGAAAATAGAATCAAAACTACAATTATGTGGGTCAAAAACTGATCATTACATAGACAATTTCAATGCCAATATTTTCAAGACTGATAATCTGTATAAGTAAATATAAAAAAAGGTTTTATGAGCTTTTCCTAATACTTGAATAGTTTATTTGTAGTATATGAGGACATAATTTCATAAACATGGATATTCAAATAATCTGCAGTACTCAATTTGTCATTAATATTTGTGGCACCTATTGAATAAGTACTATATTTCATTTATACAAAAGTAGCTAATGAGAAACGTTTCATAACTTGACTACTTGAAGCATAATCAGTAGATTTCATGAGGCTGTATTTCTGGAAGACTTTCAGGCTCTGACTGTTTTCTAAAAACATTGCCAGAAACATAGCAACTATTCCATTTTTATCTCAACCAATTCAAAGGAAGTTTCAAAACTGATTTTTGTTCTTTGTTTCCTTTTTATTTATATTTTTATTCATTACAATGTATTCCTTTGTATCCCAGATTTAGCTCCCTCCCTTATCCCCTCCCAATTCCAACTTCCCTCCCTCTTCTACTCCATGCCCCTCCCCCATCACTGATAGGGGAGGTCCTCCTCCCCTTCCACCTGACCCTAGTCTATCAGATCTCATCAAGGGTGGCTGCATTGTCTTCCTCTGTGACCTGGTAAGGCTACCCTCCACTCACCCCTGCCTCAGTGGGTGGTGAACAAAGAGCAGGCCATTGAGTTTTGAAGAAATATTTGCCACAAATTTTTGATAGACAGTGACAACAAACTAAAATGCAGAGTTGTGGAGCCTATTCCCATCTTCTGCACCTAAGGTTCAGGGATAATTGTTAAAGAAGATAAGAAAACATTGTACGGGCCCAAGGAGCAAGAAATTTTCTAAGATTGTGTTTTCTGGAAATGTCAGAAGCTCCGAACTTAAATTCTCACCTACATGGCTGTCAAAACATACACTGAACGAGGACAATAGATATGTGAATAGTAGAAAGCCCATGAGGCATCAACCCTATACAAAGAACTATATATTCATATATTTAAATATATATAGTATATAACATACATATCAAAATATATGTGTATATTTATCTATACATCTATAACATTCATATATATGTTCATCTATATATATGTATAATTATATTTATATATATTCACATATGTAGCAACAATTAATCTAAAAGGAGGCTACAAATTTGAAAGAAAGTAAGGAATATTATAAAGAATGTTTTTGGGGTAGAAAAGAAGGGTAAAGGAGGTAATTAAATTACAAGATTTAAAAATAAAGAGAAACATGATGATAATAGATCTTAAAAAATGAAAGTGACATTTACTTACAAAAATTCTGTTTTTTTGTGCCAGATTAAAAAGTGTTAATTGTATAGGTTGTAATACTTTTAGTATCTCTGGATTATACATTTCATATTCTCCGTGACATCAGTAATTTACTGATGTATCAAATATTTATTAAGTATCCTCTGTTTATGTTAGGCAGGCAAACATTTAGCTAGAGAGAGCCAGTTGCTGTGGATAAAAACGTACACAAGAAAGGCATTTCCACAGTTTTCAGGTCTGTTGTTACTTAGCATAGTGTAATATGGTTTACCAGTAATTTGGAAAATTCTGTCTTGAATTTGAATAATGTTTGTGTTTCACTTATTTCATATATTCATATATATCAACATGTTAAATAATGATAAAACACAACATAATATAAATCATGACAGAAATAAATAAAATTTTTACAAAAGGAAATATATTTGCTTTTAATGATTAAGCAATAAACAAGGGCCACATTAAACAGCCTGTAATTTCTTACCAATGAATATTTCTCATGGAATACTCTATTGTTTCTAATGCATATTAACACGGTGTGTAGTTTTATTTTTTAATTCTCTCTCTTTTTAAAGTGAACTCTTACAAAATTCAGCTCATGGTGACTTACATCTCAATAACTGTCAAGTGTATTGGGCCTGGGAGGAAGCACTCCTAGAGTAGTGGAAAGAAAAAGATATGAACAGAAGTTCTGACCAAGGAGTCATATATAAACGTCCTGGCTCTTTCCAGTGCAGTAGCCAGAAATATATCACTAGATTCAATTGCTTATGTTTAGAAAAAAAAAAAGGAATATTTTTGAGCCAGCAATGCATTTTCTTTGAGTAAAAGGGTTATTACACAGATATTTGTAACTTCAGAGTTGTCAGTGCTATAGCCTCGGGGCTCTAGGAGAAATTTCTGTTCTCTCAGATGAAGCCAGCTGAGATTCTGTCTCCCTTAATGAGAGAAAGAATGACTTATAAATGAAGATTTAAAGTACTTCAACAAGCTTTGAACTAGTCAAGCTGAAACTTAACTCACTTCTTGCCTAGTACACACATAGCTGCCAGAGCCTTTTCTGGTTTGGGAGGATAAATGACAATACGCATCAGTAGCAAACTGTTTTACCTTCAGACTGGAAGGGATGGTATAAATAATAGCTAAATGCTAGCTTTCTCTGCGGAAGAGGAAAATATAACTTGCAATACGTCATCAGTATTAGGATTCAAAGTAGTTCTGTATAAGTATAGTATTCATAGTAAGCATTACAACATCAAACAATATGTGTAACACCACATAAAATTTTAGTTTATGTTTGGTCAAAGTTATTTAATCTCTGAAGGTGAAGGATGACGCACTGTAACTCTGCCTTTGCTGTGCTTGCCTCCCTTACTTTTTAATTGCATTTATTTGAGTGCACATTTATTCCGTGATTACTCCTGCATGTGTAGAGCCACACGTATGTGCCACAGCACACATGGGGAGGTGAGAGAATGAGCTGTGGATGTCGGTTCTCTCCACCGCATGTGTCCCAGGAAACACCCTCAGAATGTCAGATTTGGTAATAAGCACCTTCACCTAATGAGAGTCTAACTAAACCTTTCTTACATTCTAAATTAGAGGAAAGCTAATGACAAAAACAACATTAACTTATTAGATAATCTAATCCTTTTAGATCATTAAAAATGTTGTGAAGTCATTAATATTTACATTAATCAGTTGGCACTTGTAGAAACACCATCTAGATTATATAATCAAATTTACCTTTTAATTTAAATATCATTTGTACCTAATAGAAAAAGAAAAATCATTTATTTTGTGAAGTAAATTGTAAATACTGTTTTTTATTTCTTCAGATGAGGGGAAAAAATGAAAGCAGTACCAGCTCTCATCTCTTGGGAGAGAGATGGGTTGAACTCAGACCATTTCTATCTCTGTCCCCAGGTCTGAAAGCTTCTAGCTTCCATACAATCTAATCTGTAATCCAGGACCTTGAAGGCTTTAGCTTCCAGACTCAATCTGCTAATCCAAACCTAGGTTGTTTTCAGCCTCTGAGAATTACTGCTGAATAAGGTCACCCTTTTTTTTTTTTTTTTTCTATTTTTTTTTTTTATTTTTTTTGTTTTTTTTTTTTTTTTTATATCTTTTTTTTTTTTTTTTTTTTTTTTTTTTTTTTTTTAATTTTTTCTTTTTAGTTACATTTTCTTAACTCCGTGTCCCAGCTGTATCCCGCTCCCTCATTCCCTCCCCAACCCCACACTCCCTCCCTGGTCTCCTCCCTGCCCCTTTCCAAGTCCCCTGATAGGGGAGGACCTCCTCCCCTTTCATCTGTCCCTGTTTTATCAGGTATTAAGCTCTTTCTGAACTCTGCCTGGCTAGTTCAAGTCAGCACTTCTGGCTAAAACTCCTCTCCAAGCTGACTGATTCACACCTGCTTATCTTGACCTCCAGCTAAATCTCTCTGCTTAGGAAAACTGCCTATGAAGCCCATGAACTGAACTGCACAAACTCAACCGAGCTCAAATGCATTCAACTGAACTGTACCAAACTAAAGTCCTCTCTCTCTCCCTGCACTGCTCTTAAGCAGACTCTTATTCCTGTCTGTTCTTCTGAGAGCTGGGTGTTTGCTATTTTGGACTCATTCTATCAAATGGGTCTGTAATCTTAAGTATTGGTAATAAAACCGTTTTTTTTAATGCAGTGGAAAATAGTTTTATTAAAGCTTGAGTAGAACTGAAAAGAAATAAGAGTATCAAAATTTGGAGAACACTGTTAGAGGACCTGTGCTGGGTTCCCAGCATTCACATGGAGGTTCACTATATTTCTATAAATCCAGTTTCAAATTCCTCTTCTTTTCTCTTTAGGCATGTATAAATACAGTATTCATAGTAAGCATTGCAATCATAATACAGTATGTATAACACCACATAAAATTTAGTTTATGCTTATTCAGAGTTTTATTATCTGTTCAGGTGAAGAATGATGGCATGTCCCTATTCCAGCCTGATCATGCTGTAATCTAGATTGTGTCTGCACTCTAGATAGATTACATAGACCTAAAAAGTTGCCAAAGCCACCATGTTGCTAGATAGAAATTCCTCCACACAATATATTTATATTGTATTGCTATAGTGCCTTTGAAGAGATACATATTGCTTGCACTTGAAGATGTTACTATTGATGTGACTTTTAGTAATAGTGCTTTGCACTTTGAAGCTTATTATTTATCATCAATATGTTATTTTTCATTACATTTTTATTCAATGTTGATTTTTAAAAGGACAAATTATACTCTGCAACTTATTTACTATTAACACACAGTGAGAAAATATTGGCTGACTAAGTAATCTTTTCAAATTCCTTAACGAAACCAGTAGATATAACATTTCTCTCTCTGATTTTTTTAGAGCCATAAACACCCTCAAGTATTAATAAACATATTTCATTTCCTTTAATAAGTTTATTTCAGAGTCCTAATTTGTGCATAGAGTACAATGAAAAATATAGTAGTTTGAAACCATAAAACAAAAGTTTAACAGAAAGGAATTTTAGCCGAAATTTGATTAATTTCATGCAGATTGAATAAAATGGAAATCACTATTTTGAATTTAAAAATTGTGATTACTGTCAAATTGATGGTTCTAACACAAATCATAGATCTGGTAAGTGAAATTGCAATAAAATCTACTGAAATATTAAACAAGAAATGCTACTAGAAATATGTTTCTAAATGTCTTGGTTAAGATGATATTACTTGGTATTATTTAATACATAAAGTAGTTTTTGAAATTATGTAATGGCTGATGCAACATTAATTCAGTGCAAGCTGATTGTGTAACTGGAAAACTAGAGTAAATTACATTTAAGAACTGCTGTGCAGATCTGGGAAAACGAAAATGTAATCAGAATATATTGAATAAAACATCTATTTTTAATAAAAGAAAAATAAGCAAACAAAAAATCTAGCTACCACAAAACACCAATGTATTCTAAGCAACAATCAGAGAGCTCTGAACTGTTTCTCTTCTTTAGATGACCAGTCTGATCACTCCATCTGCTGCACACTTAGCATTCTGCACGTAACTTATTTATAAAAACCATATATAAGCTAGTTTGGGATATAATTACCATAAATGCAATACCAAATCACTTGCAACTATTTGTAATTATTTGGGAGTGGTTATGATGGCATTGTGTGTGTTAACCAAATTCTAAAATTACTTTATGATTCCATGGAAAGATTCATTTTTACAATATGTCTTACAGGAAATTGAAAATAATATATTGTAAATATACACAAAACTTTCATATTCTACTTCTTTAATGTCATACAAATCTGGTAGTCATATTTTCACACACCATTTCTTGTTTTGTAACCTGACCTGAGATTGCCGAAGAAGTCATCAGAGAGCATGGCAGAAAGGAGCCAGGAGCTGGTGTAAGAGTCCTTCCTATTCTGCAAAGGAGTCCGTCCTGTGATTTCTTCATCTAAATACTTAGATAAAATTCATGGGTCTGACTTATAAAAGAAAAACACAAGACCTTACAAGTAGAGATGGATGGATGTGATCATTTTAGAGTAGGGAAAATATGTGCAGTATCAAAAATATATTGAACATATAGATGAATAATATATGTTCAAACTGTATTTACTCATTCATACTAAAATTAAAAGCAAATTTCTTTATTATCTTACCAACAATTAGAAAAGAGATAAAAGTATATTCAGGACCACGGAAGAGGAAATTGGGTATATCAATATAAAAATGTTGCTTATGACCTATACAGTTGCAATATCATATCATTGTGAATGATGTAAGTAATGGAAATAGAATTATCTGCTGTGAAATTTCAGGAGCAGATAATTTTTTTTTTGCTTTTTCTTTTCTTTTTATTTTTAGTAACATTTTATTAACTCTGTATCCCAGCTGTATCCCTCTTCCTCATTCCCTCTCGAACCCTCCCTCCCTCCCTCCCTCATCTACTCCCTGCCCCTTTTCAAATCCACTGATAGGGGAGGACCTCCTGTTTTATCAGGTATCTTCAGGACTGGCTGCAAAGCTCTCCTCTGTGGCCTAGCAGGACTGCTCCTCCCTTGGGGGCTGGGGAGGTCAAAGAGCCTACCATTGAGTACCTGTCAGAAATAGTCCCTGTTCCCCTTACTATGGGAAACCAATTGGTTACTGAGCTACTACAGGCTTCATTCGAGCAGAGGTTCTAGGTTATATCCATACATAGTCCTCAGTGGAGTGTCAGTCTCAAAAAAGACCCCTGTGCCCAGATATATTTAGTCCTTGTGGAGCTCCTACCCTTTTATTGGGAATTTTAAACATGAAATAGAATTAGTACCTATCGTAAGTGGCATCTTTGATGAATCTTGAGCCTAAAGAAAATAATAAAATAACAGCTTTTAGAGATTATTCTAATTTCATACTATGATACTACTCAGTTTTTTTTATTCTTATTTTTTTATTAATTACGGTTTATTCATTTTGTATTCCAGTTTAGCCCCCTCCTTCATTTCCTCCCAATCCTAACCTCCCTCATCTCCTCCCTGCCCCTCTCTAAGTTCACTGATAAGGGAGGTTCTCTTCCACTTCCCTCTGACTCTAGTCTATCAGGTCTCATCAGGACTGGCTGCATTATCTTCCTCTGTGGCCTGGTAAGGGTTGCTCCCCCTTGAGGGGGATGTGATCAAAAAGGCAGCCAGTGAGTTCATGTCAGAGACAGTCCATTCTCCTTACTATGGAACCCACTTGGACAATGAGCTGCCATGGGCTACATCTGTGTAGGGGTTCTAGGTTATCTCCATGAATGGTCCTTGGTTGGAGTATCAGTCTCAGTAAAGACTCCTGGGCCTACATTTCTTTGTTCTGTTGCTCT
The DNA here is from genome assembly GCF_907164565.1 of Psammomys obesus. Taxonomy (NCBI): domain Eukaryota; kingdom Metazoa; phylum Chordata; class Mammalia; order Rodentia; family Muridae; genus Psammomys; species Psammomys obesus. The sequence continues at coordinate 7,701,960 of NW_026585580.1, read as the reverse complement.
CCTTATGGAGTTCCTGTTCCATACAGGACTTTCTATCTCCCCTTTCTTTCATAAGATTTCCTGCACTCTGACTAAGTTTGGTTATGAGCCTCAGGATCTGTTTTGATACACTGCTGGAAGAATCTTTCAGAGACCCTTTGTGGTAGGCTCCTGTCCTGTTTCCTGTTTTTTCCCTCTTCTGTTTTTTTCCTGTTTGCCTATCTAAGTGAGGAATGATCATCTTACCCAGGGTCCTCCTTCTTGCTTAGCTTCTTTATGTGTACAGATTTTAGTATGTTTATCCTATATATTATGTCCAATATAAATTTATAAGTGCTAGTACACTGCTTTATTTAACTTTCCATGTGATAGTTTATGAAAAAGTGGCTTAAATATATTTAATTTGGCTCTTAACTTCCTTTGTTTAAGATTCTAAGTTTTGTCCTACTTCTTGATTTTCTTATCAAATCATTTTTGGAGAGCAGAATAGAAGAATTCCACTTTGTGCCTTTTCATTCAGGTGGCATCTCCACTACAATTCATACCTATCTCCTTTTGTCAGTCATTTCTGCCACATGTGGCATGTGGGTATATTCAGATTTCAGTCACCTTCGTTGGCTTTTTCACTTTTAATATCTACTCCACCCTAATCAGAAATACCAGTTTCTTGGCTTTTATTTAGTGTTTTTTTTAATGTGAAATATACTGTTTTTTTCATATGTGTTCTATTTAACTGTGTATTGTTGTGCTCTATTTATCAATAGGCAGTGTAACATCCACAGACACGAATATTCTAGCTACTCTCCTCTAAACATGCAGGCTTTGCTTTGAGTTCTGCTTGTTCGATTACCTGCAGGCTGCTGCTTTTGCCTAGTTTCTCCTTTCATGATAATGCCCTCTGGGAGAACTGTTCATTCATTTCTTACTGTCAAACCTGTAAGCAAACCTCTTAGTCCTATACTGCTTGATGCAAAATCAAAAATAATCCTCAGATTTCTTATCTGAAGCTCTCAAGCAATTTATTTTAGAAGATATCAATTTCTGTGCTGTTTTGGGGCTTTTAATCTAATTTTAGAACTTCAGGGCAACTGCAGTAAACAAGAATCCTGGCTTTCATCCTCTTCTGTGAAGATGATATGACTAGAATATATCAATTGCAAACCTATCTTTCAAATCTTCCATGGCTCATAGCAACTGTCGTGTTGCATTTCTTTTTCAGTTTTTTGTCTTTGTTCATTTACTCCCAGTGTTTTATAACTGGTAAAAATATTCCAATAATTAACAAATTTAGAAACAAAGATTCCACCCAAGGATTCTACTGTTTAAATTTAATTTGGCAAACAAATTTGAAACCAAATGAAGAGTTTTAAGATTTATATCACTTGATATCAGCAAGGCTAGAAACTTAGAGTCCTTTCTGCTTTGAGGTGAAATGTAACATTTATAGAAGATAATAACATTTCAGTGAGGACTTAAATGATTGTAAAATATTTAAAGATAATACTTGAGACAAATAACTTTCCAAACAGATATGACAGAGCATAAAACATACCATTCTCCATGATTTACCTTCATATTTCTGTTTTATTTTTTTAATAAAAACTTTATGCATTTAGAATTTTAAACTTCATATTTTTAACATATTTATATTTTCCAAGAAATAGATATATTTCAATCTCTGAAATATGAGGTGCACTGAGTGGTTATGGGGTGTTTTGAGATGTATCATGTGAGGTACACAAAATCCATCCTCTTTCCTTCACTCTTCATTAGGAGAAGTCATTGATGTTCCATTTGGACAATGTCAACAAAATTGTCTGTCAGAAAGATGACAACAGTAACTCCGATGACAGCATGAAGACCTTATTGAGAAAGGAAGTTTGTTATCTATGAATATCTAATGTTTTGGAAGAGTGGTTGCAAGGGTCTAACCTTCATCTTTGATATTAGGCATTGAAATTCTGTGATGATGGAAAATGTAGTAAAGAAATAGCCCATTAAGGATTCACTAGACTAATTGTAAAGGAAATCTATACATTAAAAAACAAAAACAAAACAAAAAAGTAAGTTTTCTCCTGTAGCAATGAGGTCAAGGCTCTTCCCCAATTTTTCTTCTAAGAGATGTAGTGTGTCTGGTTTTACGTTCAGGGCTTTGATCCAATTGAACTTTACTTTTGTGCAGAATAATAAGAACTGATTTATTCACATTTTTTCTACATGTAGACATCCAGTTAGACCAGCACCATTTGTTGAAGGTGTTTTCTTTCTTCCAGTGTATGGATTTTGTCAAAAAATAGGTATCATTAGATGTGTGGGTTTATTTCTGGGTCTTTGATTTAATTCCATTGATCCCTGTAAAATGGAGTGGTTTTTTTTTTTTGTTGTTGTTGTTTTTTTACTGTTGCTCCATAGTGCTACTGGAGATCAGAGATGGAGATACCTTCAGAAGTTCTTTTATTGTACAGGAGGATTTAGCTATTCTGCATTTTTTGTTTTTCCATATGAAGTTAAGAATTGTTCTTTCAAGATCTTAAAGAACTGTGTTGGCATTTTAATGGGAATTGCATTGAATTTGTAGTTTCCTTTTGATAGGATGGCCATTTTTACTATGATAATCCTGCCAATCCATGAGCATGGGCGATCTTTCCATCTTCTGATATCTTCTTCAATTTCTCTTTTCAAAGACTAGAAGGTTGGGTTTTTGTTGTTGTTGTTGTTGTTGTTTTGTTTTGTTTTGTTTTCATGCAAGTCTTTTACTTGCTTGCTTAGAGTTACCTCAAGGTACTTTATAGTATTCGTGGCTATTGTGAAGGGATAGTTTTGCTAATTTCTTTCTCAGCCCATTTGTCTTTTGCAACAGGATAGCAAGAGCTCAGGCTGTAAGATCAACAATCAATAAATAGGAACTCATGAAATGAAAAGGCTGCTGTAAAGCAAATGACACTGTCAACAGAACAAAATTACAGCATATAGACTGGGAAAAAATATTCACGAAAACTACATCTGACAGAAAGCTAATATGCAGAATATATAAAGAACTCAAGAAATTAAACACCAACAAAACAATTCAATTAAAAAATGGGGTACAGCCCTAAACAGAGAATTCTCAACAGAGGATATTGAATGGTGGAGAAACATTTAGAGAAGTGCTCAATGTCCTTATTCAACAGGGAGATGTACTGTCCTTCCGAGTCCCAGATGCACAGTACCATCCTCCCCAGGACCCATGTCTGCAAGCAGTTGTACCTAATCAGCAGGGCCACCCAGCCAGTGACTGTAAGACCTGCCCAACCCTTCAGTGGCAGATAGTAGGCTATATAGCCACCAAAGACCAGGAGACCCACCAAAAACTAGGCACACCAGGTACCGCTCCACCCAAGTCTGTGGACCACTGCTGTGGACACTCAGGACTTAATTCATATGGACTGGCATCCCAGTCTGTGGCTGTAGCTAGACTTCCTAATTTGGTGACTGTAGCACCACTGAGCTGGCAGAGCTCATCAGTCCTCCTGCATATGACTCAGTAGGTCCAAACCAGAAAGTAGAGAGCCTGAATAACCCGATCCTTGCCTATGTAACTTGCTTGAGAGTGAGTACGCCCTCAAGTGCCTGCAAAGCTCCAGATCCAGGGTCCTTCTAAACTAGCAGCTAGATATCAGACCCCTTAAACCCACACACTCACTGTGGGAAACAGAGGGACTCTTGAGACATTGAAGTGCCTGCTCTGCAGGTCCAACAGTGGAGTTCAGGCAAATAATGTCAGGAGCTCAGGCAGAGCTGAATACCAGTAGCCTGTAGGCCACTGAGGTGTTCAGGGAATTTGCATAAGGATATTATGCCAATTATCACCAGTGCCTGTTATATCTACAGGGCATGCACAAGTAACCCCTTAGGTGCCTGTAAGGCAGAGCTCCTCCCACACAATCAGGGGTTCTATATTCTCAATCATGCTGTCCCTCAAGGCACACTTCCATGCACATGCTTGCTCTCATTTGTTCTTCTATGCCTGTGGACTTTCCTCCCACAGGTACAGCTGAAACACCAAGGAACACACTGAAACCATTGGACCTCTCTCTTCTTCCGGAAAAATTCTCCAGACAACAGAGAAAGGCGGTACCAGTCTGAACTGCAAAATCCAGGAACAACCAGTGAAGGTTATGGATAAGCAAATGGCTAGAGGTAGGCTAAAGAAAACATCCAAAATAAATCAGGACATCATGGCTTCACCAGCAACCCCCAAAAGTAATGGATATACCAATTGATCAGAAATACAGAAAAAATGACTTTAAAGCTATGCTTATCCAGTTACTTGAGGCACATAAAGAGGAAACAAACAAATCTTTCAGAGAAATAGCTATACAAATCAGACAGTTAATGAGGAAATGAACAAATGTCTCAAAGAATTGGCCACCCAAGTGGAAATGAACAAAGTTCTCAAAGAAACAGAGGCAACTACAGCCAAACAAATAGAGGCACAAGTAGAGATACAATTAGTGGCATATAGAGAGGAAACAAACAAAAATAGAGACCATCATAGAGAGACAGGAATCCACATTCAAACAGATGAAGAAAATGGTGCAAGGCATAAAAACAGAATTAGAATAATAAAGAAAACCACAAACTGAGAAAACCCTGAAGCTGAAGAACCTAAAGAAAAGGTCAGGAAGCAAAAAGGTAAGCATCACCAACAGAATACAAGAGATGGAAGAGAGAATCTCAGATGCTGAAGATACACTCGCAGAAATTGATACTTCTCTCAAAGAAAAAGTAAAATTGGAAAGTCCCAATAATAAAACATCCAAGAAATTTAGGACCACATGAAATGACAAAATCTAAGATTAATAGGAATTGATGAAAAAAGAAGATTCCAGGCTCGAAGGTCCAGAAAATATTTTCAAGAATAATCAAAGAAGAAAATTTTCCAAACCTAAAGAAAGAAATGTGAATAAATATACAAGAGGCCTACAGAACATCAAATAGACTAGACCATAAAAGAAACTTCGCATGCCATGTCATAGTCAAAACACTAAATCTACAGAACAAAGAAAAGATATTAAAAGCAGCAAGGGAAAAAGGCCAAATAACATATAAATGTAGACCTATTAGAATCACACTGGACTTCTCATCAGAAAGAATGAAATACAGAAGGGCCTGGGCAGAGATCATGCAGACATTAAGGGACCACAGATACCAACCCAGACTACTATACCCTGCAAAGCTTTCAATCAACATAGATGAAGAAAACAAAATATTCGATGACAAGACTAAATTTAAGCAATATCTACAAGCAAACCAGTCTTACAGAAGATACTAGAAGGAAAACTCATATCCAATGAAGACAACTTCACCCAAGAAAACATAGCATACAGGTAATATCCCAACAAAAATTTAAAGGAAACAATGAATCACAGTAAGACCACCAACTCCACAATAAAAGGAACTAATGTTCATTGGTGACTATTACCTATCAACATCAATGAACTCAACTCTCCAATAAAAAGACACAGACTAAGAGATTGGGTGTGGAAACAGGATCCAGCATTCTGCTGTATCCAAAAAACACACCTATGTAACAAAGATAAACACTACCTCAGAGTAAAGGGCTAGAAAAATGTTTTTCAAGCAAATGTACCCAGAAAACAAGCTGGAGTAGCTATTCTAATTTCTAATAAAATAGAATTTCAACCAAAATTAATAAAAAAAAAAAGATGAGGAGGGTCACTACATTCTCATTAAAGGGAAAATCCACCAAGAGGACATCACAATTCTGAACATCTACGGCCCAAATACAAGAGCGCCTACATTTGTAAAGGAAACATTATTAAAACATAAACTGCACATTGATCCCATTACCTTCATAGTGGGATACTTTAACACCCCACTCTCACCAAAGGACAGATCATTGAGACAGAAGCCAAACAGGGAAATAAATACACTTACAGGGGCCCTAACTCAAATGGACCTAATAGATATCTCCAGAACTTTTCACCCAAACTCAAAGGAGTATACCTTCTTTTCAGCACCTCATGGAACCTTCTTCAAAATAGACCATGTGCTGGTCACAAAGCAAGCCTCAACAGATACAAGAAGATTGAAATAATCTCCTGTATTCCATCTGACCACCATGGATGAAAGCTGGACCTTAACAACAGTGCACATAAGCCTATAAGCACATGCAAACTGAACAACTTGCTGATCAATGACAGCTGGGTAAAGGAAGGAATAAAGAAAGAAATTAAAGACTTCCTAGAAAATGAAGGTACTTCATTTAAAGACTTCCAAAGAAAATGAAGGTAAAACATAACCTAATTTATGGAACACAAAGAAAACAGTGCTCAGAGGGAATATTCATAACACTAAGTGCCTCCAGGAAGAAATTTGTGATATCTCATACAAGCAACTTAATGGCTCAACTGAAAGCCTTAGAAAAAAAAGAAAAGAAAAAAAGACAATATACCCAAGAGGAGCAGATGGCTGGAAATAAACATATTCAGGGCTGAAATCAATCAATTAGAAACAAATAAAACTATTCAAAGAATCAATGAAACCAAGAGCTGGTTCTTTGAGAAAATCAACAAGATAGACAAACCCTTAGCCAAACTAACTAAAAGACAGAGAGAAACTATCAAATCAGCAAAATCAGGAATGAAAAGAGGGACATAACTACAGACACTGAGGAAATCTAAACAATCATTAGGTCATACTACAGAAGACTATATGCCACAAAATTTGAAAATCTAAATGAATTGGATTTTAATTCAAATTTAAATGAATTTAAATTTGGTAGATTCCATCTACCAAAATTAAGTCAAGATCAGGTAGAAAGATTGAATAGTCCTATATTCCCTAAGGAAATAGAAGCAGTCATCAACAGTCTCCCTTCCAAAAAAGCCCAGGGCCAGAGGGATTCAGTGCAGAATTCTACCAGACCTTCAAAGAAGTGTTAACTCCAATTCTCTCCAAACTATTCCACAAAATAGAAACAGAAGGAATATTACCAAACTCATTCTATGAAGCCAGAGTCACCTTGCTACCTAAATCACACAAAGACCCAGAAAAAAAGGGCAACTTCAGACCTATCTCTCTTATGAACATTGATGTAAATATACTCAATAAAATACTTGCAAACCAAATCCAAGTACACATCAAAGATATCATTTGCTCAACCATGTTTATAGCAGCCTTATTCGTAATAGCTAGAACCTGGAAACAACCCAGATGTCCCTCAATGGAAGAATGGTACAGAAATTGTGGTATATTTACACAATAGGATACTACTAAGCAGTTAAAAACAAGGAAATCATGAAATTTGCAGGCAAATGGTGGGATCTAGAAAAGATGAATTAAAAATAAAATAAAATAAAATTAGAAAGAAACAAACAAGAATTTCTTAAAGTTTAACACTATAATTTCTGAGTAAAATATTTGCAATGGTTATTTTTTCATCATTTTCTTCAAAATTAACATTAGTTTCAGAATCTGTAGTAAGATGCAAATTAAATTCCATGAAGCAGTCATCTCTACAGTATGAGACAGTAAATATACACAATAAAGAACAATGCATGTTAGACTGAAGTTGTCCTTCACAACGGGCTAGCTGGTGCTCTGTATTTTCCATGTTTGCTTCTTTCTGTTGCAGGCAGATACATCAAGCCACTTCACTAAAGTGTTTGGTAGGTACTGCTCTCCATAACTGGGGAAGTATATTGCAATTATATATACAATCAACAAGTGCAAGAGAAAGCCTTCCTCAAGTCTATCATGACACTGCAGGAAAATGTGCCTGTTGCAAACCCTCTCTCAGTTGGATGCATGAGCAGAAATATGAGACAATAAATGCCCCAACTGTTGAAAACCCTCCTTAACTCCAGAATTAGTATTCTATGTCACCAGTACAGTATGTGTAGACCAAAAAAAAAAGTTATATGTTAAATCTACCCAGTTGTTCATAGATACTGACATTTAGCAGAAGAAAAGACTCATTTTGGAAACAATAAGGATATGTGTCTATTTAGCTGGTGGCTGTGGCTACATGTCTCTTTCAATTTTAGAAGCACATTAAGTTCTAAGGAGAAAAGTATTCAGGTTTATTTCTGGGAAAATACTGGGAGAATGGTATCCCTTGACCAGATATGGTCATGTGATCACCTTCTGTAATTCTGAAGACCTTACAAGAGAAAACCTGTAATAATTTCCCCACGGTGCTAAGTCTTCTGTGTAACCTACTCTGAACATCTAACTAAGCAACACATCAAACTTTATATTATGGATCCTTATTATTATTATTATTATTATTATTATTATGTAAAACATTGTAATCTTTAGCACTCTAAAGAACAGCTTGTTAGCCTCCTTGAAAGAAAAAAAAAATTCAATGTTTACAGAAGCAGTCAGTTACTGAGAATAATCTTTGAGCTTCATTGCTCATCCTGTCCTTTGTCAACTCTTTCTCATATACTTAAACTAGATGAATGAAACAGGAGATATATATATATATATATATATATATATATATATATATATATATATATATACAGTATATATATCCTGTGTATCCTACTAACAATTATGAGATGCAGGAGGAGCCATTCGTTGGTTTGGTTTCATTTCTATCAATAGTCATTTTTTTCATGGAGGTAATTGGTGGCTACGGTCATCAATGCTCTATGGCTGTTAATGTAGAGGAAATGTTTCATTTAATATCTTCTAAGCTTTAAGCTTCCTCCTACAGGTGAGATTGAAATCTGCTGTGAAAGAAATCCTGGCAGGTTACTCCTAACATTGTAATGACTGCAAGATGCCTGACAACTGGCATAAAAATTTTGGTTCTGCACATTGACACATCTTCAAATAACTGTCACAAATGCCTTTTCAAGACAATTAAGAGATGTGGGAGACCAAGAGCATCTGGACATATCCATAGGCACCTTTCATACCTGCTGTTTTCTCTGACTAATTGACAGAACAAGGCCTTCCCTATGAAGTCAGGCCGTCCTGCTGGCATGCTGAGATTGAAGAGAAAGAGCCTGTAGAAGCTTAAACTTCATCAGAAATGTGACTATATTTTTGAGTAACAGGAAATAAAATTATGGAGATAATCAAGAATGTGGTTAAATTTGATTTTAAATACTAAATCTATGAAAACAGATGTGGATGAATGTCTCCCTAAGAATTTGTTCCATTTCTAACACAATTAGAATGAGGTTGGAAAATAAATTTACTGTTGTGTAAATTTGTGGTTGTACCTGTGGTATCCATGTATAGCACAAAGGAGAACACATTCCACCATCCTGTACACACTTCCTCAGTGATTCTGTAACTTCTTGTACATTTTAGCTTCTCTCTACTACTAAGAGGAATTTTCCTTCAAGTGCATGGATAAAATGATATTCTACTCCTTTGGAGCCAAATGCAGCCATTAAATCAGTAGCTATTCTTTGGGAAGCTGTTTGTGAATGGAGGGATATAAATTTCTTCAGGCAGAAAGAGTGCTTGGTGGTTTGGGACTTGCTGAACTTTCTCCTGCTCTGTGGCTGCTATAATCTCCTGATGGCATAGTTTGTTTGCACTGCATTGCCTACCCTAACTTCTGAGATCTATTGGCTAAATTCTGTTTGATTTATGTTAGAAAGGAGCATTTTCTCGAATCATCTCAAATCAGAGGAACTGGTTTCTGTAGCTCCTGGTTCACCATCATTTCATTAATTTAAAAAGGTATAGAGCAAATGAGTAGATGAGCATATTTGTCATCTTGGATATTAAGGTCACAGGAGAAAAGCAAGTCCCTACAGAGGGAAATGGCCAGGAGAGTGCTGGCTGTTTATGCTGCAATTATAGAAAGAGGACAATTTTCAGACTGCATTAAGTTTCCTAAAATATCTGTCCTCTGCTCTGCTCAGCCAATTGAACAGGGATTTGTGCCAATAATTACCTTCACTCCTTTCTTGAGGCAAAGGAAGAAATAAAAAGAAACAAACCATATCTGTTTCCATTAACATAGCACAAAAATACAAATAATTAATATATATTTGCTTAAGTTATTTGTATATCTGGGAAATAAGCATTTCAGTAATTAGCTAAGGAGACAGGAAATGCAAAATAGAGAGCAAACTCAGGAGATGTCTCAGGAAGACTGATGTAAACAAAGATATTATTGTAATCACTATTACAGGTATTGGAGGGCACACTGGAGACAGAACTATAAAAAAGCAACACCTGATGCTTTTATTCTTTTCTCTTGAAAAAAAAAAAAAACTTAAAACCTTACAGTATATAGTACGAAGGTAAATTTTAAAGAAGATGAGCTCTAGTAGGAAAGGGAGGAAGATGAGGAAGACAAATATGAAGGATTAAAGTGACTAAATTTTATCATCTAAATGTAGAAAGTATTGTAAAGCATTAATAGAGTTATTGTATTTTATAGAAAATTTAAGGAACAAAGAAATTTCTGGTGGTCCTATGCCCTACCAAATTGTTTTTGAGATATTTAATAAAGTTTATGCCAATATGCAAAAGTCCAATATAAATAAAATAAATAAGTCATAAAATTAAAAGATATATTATAAAACTTTATATTAAAACCAACAGTGAAGAAGATACAAATAGAGAGCTTTTTCAAAAAAGGTAAAATATTAATACATAAAATGTCAACTTTCCAGTTCATTTCGTGGAATAAAATAGTTTATGTATGATTTGCACCAACGAGTGCTTTTGCAAAGAAAATACTTCCCTAGCCATGATGGGTCATGGCTAGCAACAAACTCTAAGGTACTACGTACAACTTCAGGGCTGTGACTATACCAGAAACAATATAAATAGAGTCGCATTAATGGGTCAGCAGATGAGAACACTGACTTCTCTTGAAGAGGATCCAGGTTTGGTTTCCAGCACTTACACGGAGGATCATAACCATCTATAAGCCAAGATCCAGTGAGTCCAATGGCCTCTTCTCACCTCTTTGCTCAGCAGGTACACATGGGGTGTACACACCTAGAGGCAGACAAAATACCCATACACATAAGATCAAATTCATTAAGTATTTTAAAAATAGAAATGAGTTAAACTCTTGTTGGTTTCTTCTGTAACACCAGAATCTTATAGTAAGACAGAAAAAGCAGTTAAATGGAAAAATTAATGCTTCTAGAAACAGTCATAAAACATGTACCTGAACTGTTTTGAAGCCAACTGAAGAAATCTCATCTTTGTCTAAACCTAGTTGCCCTTGAATTATCATTGAAAACAACAATTACTAGCGCAGGACTTCCAAGACCAAGTTCTCAGCAAAAAAGAAATTTGTTTACTCCAGAGGCACAAAGGGCAGGAATCAGGGACAGAGACTGGAGGAGGGAGAAAGGCAAGAGAAACAAGGGGGAGGGAGGAGGAGTATTTGTCCCAGAGTCGGACAAAAGACTGCCTCTGGATAATGAGAGGGCAGACATGGTTCACAGAGAAATGGCAGTTTATAAAAGTAAAAGGGGAAACCCTGTGTTTTTATTTTAACTTTTATTTGGCATGTTAATTAGTTCCCCAAAGAGGACTTTCTGATATCTGGACTTCAATACTCGGATAGCTGGATTTTGGTAGTAAGCGTCAGGAGGAGGAAGTGGACAAAGGAAGGGTAAGACCTTGGTGGCTAACTTTAGGAATGTTTTCTAATGGTTTTAGCAAGGCAGAGGGCGTTGGGGAGAAAGCAAAGCAGGACCGTGCTTGCCTGCTGCTCTTGAGCTGGTCAGAGTCCCTTCGGTTATCAGATGCTGATGTCTCAGTGCTCCTCCTGCACTATGACATCTTTCTTGTCCTTCCACCGATTTCTCGCCTCTCAAACTCCCATCTCTAAAACCTTCCAGGTGCCTCTGGCAATTTGCTTCTTTCTGACACACACACACAAAATTCCAATTTCTCAATTCTTAGATTTTTTTCTTTTTAATGTTTTCTTTGCCTTGGATATTTGGTTTGTTTGTTTTGTTCATTTTTATTTTAGCTTGCCTTGTTTTGGTTTTAATTTTACAATTTGTTTCATGTTTGCAACAGTGTTGAATATTTAAAACTCTCTTTCCAGTCTATGTCATGACCTTCAGAGTATGAGACTGACATTCTACATGACTTCAAAGAAATGACTCCAGGAAACCTCCGATGTCTGTCAGATTACTATCAATTCTTGCATTTTTAAAATCTGTTGTTTTGTTTGTTAGAAAAATAAACAATACATCATGGCTGGTTTTCTTCTTTTTGAAATAATCAACTTCATAATATTTTATGGTAATGTGGTTATCTGTTATGATCTTACATTTTAATTAATTAATTTATTTATTTATTCTACATTTTAATTATTTGAGCTTCTTTTTGGGTCAGGCAATAAAAAATAACACATACATGAAAAGGGAAAATTAACTTATAACCTAAAACAATAAGGAAAAGAACAGGTAAAGAATCAGATTTTTTTTTCTCAGAAAACAAGTCTCATTGTATATATTGAGTTGATGCTCTCTTTCACGTAACATTTACTTGAGAGCCATGAGCTAACAGAGGCTACTTTTGGCTCATTAACAACCCAGGCATTCATTCCACTATTCTTAGAAAGAAAGAAAGAAAAGAAAAAAAAAACAATACAACAACAAAAACAAAAAACAAAAATTAAAACAGAAGAGAAAACATTTTTTGAGCTGTTCATTTTTTTTCTGTACCTCTGCATCACAAAAACTGATATAAATCATTTGAGATTTTTTTTTTTTTAGACTGCATGTCCAGCTCTCAGCAGCTCTGGAAGACACCAAGGAATCTGCCATGGTGCTAGGGACATCAGAGCTCTCAGAACATGGACAATACTTGAGGAGCGTTGACCATTTCTCCTCTGCAGCTAGGCTGGATCTCACACTCCCATTCGTTGGCTTGATAGTCCTGAAAGGGTTAGACTAACTTTGTAACCTGTATGTCTTCTAAAGCCTATAGTTTTGAGTTTTAGGTCCAGGTTAAGCTAAAGCCTCTTAGTACCTTTCCAGAGAATGGAGGAATGTGACCTTATCTGTGAGGACAGATAGAAAAAAAAGCAATCAAGCAATGACCTTCACTCAGCAAAAAGAATGACCAGACCCTGTCTTCAAGATAGTGTTTCTTAGCAACAAACCCTGATGGTCTCAATCCTTCTTCTGAGTAGCTCCTGACCTCCAGCCATATCCTTAAGGATGAGCTAACCACCCCACCTTCCATTGCAGCTGCATCCACACTTGGCAGGACTGGCCAAGCTTGAGCACCTAAGACTAACCAATTATCTTACTTTATAGCTTCCTCATCCAGTCCTAAATTGCCAAAACTGCAACTTCAAATTTCCTGCAATTTTTCTTTTAAAAACCTAAAGGCCTTTATCTCCCGGTGCCATTCTTTGCTGACTGGTAGGGGTGACCCCATTGCGCAATGGTTAATAAATCTCTTGCTTTTGCAACGAGTCTTGGTCTGGGGGAGTTTCTGGGAAGGGCGCGATCTTGAACTCCTGAGCTGTGAGACCCCAGGTCTTACAGTCCCTCTTTCTTTCTTGTCTTTCATCAATTCCAATGATATCAGTATCTTAGAGTGCATGATCCCACACCTTCTTGCGTGTGCCTTGAATCCTTTGTTTGCAATATCTGCTCATGTCTCTGACTTCCATGTATCTGATGCCCTCACTTCTGGTTTTGTATCCTCACTACTCAGACCACAAGGACTCAATAATTGTCATCCCTGACATCCTGAGAAGGGCTTCTCACAGCTGAACTTCCTTTGTTGCCATTCTGGGTAGAGACTAGAACAGGTACAAATTCTGTTAGATCAATAAAGACCAAGTTTTCTGCTTCCTGTGACTTTTGTCAGTGGTCTGATTATTGTTCATAATAATTCTGACACAGTAAAATTAAAGTTTCCTGTCTTGGTGTTTGGATAGAACTTTCATTTTTTCAAATAAGAAAATAATTGTAAGAGTCATTAAGATTCTGAAATAGAACTAAACTACAGATAAATGTATCTACTGTGGAGGAGTACAATCATTTTATCAGAATCTCATCACTCCTGATTTCTGTGTTTCATTTTAATATTCTACCACTCTGCCTTTAAATCCTATGATACATTTTTGTGGTGATTTTGAATATTAAAGCAATTCAGATTACTGTTAATATATCTCAAGGCCTCTTGTTAAAAAAAATTAAAGCATAATTCTATCTACTTGGATTTTTTTCATTTTCTGCTCACTCTTCCTTTTATTTGTTTTTAATTGAGTCTTTCTGCTTATTGTACATAGCTATTTTTGTTTAATCCTCAAAAAGCAATAAGAGCACTAAAACCAATTTTGAAAGAAAATAAGAGTTCTTAAAATATACCCTTTACTTAATATACACTTTAAAAACATACATTACAAATACCCTAAGTAGAATCTTATGAAAGAAGTGCGAAATAGAAAACCTGGAGGGGACAGGAGCTCCACAAGGAGATCACCAGAACCAAGAAATCTGGGCACAGGGGTCTTTTCTGAGACTCATACTCTAACCAAGGACCATGCATGGAGATAACCTAGAACCCCTGCACAGATGTAGCCCATGGCAGTTCAGTGTCCATGTGGGTTCCCTAATAATGAGAACAGGGACTGTCTCTGGCATGAAGTGATTGACATGCTCTTTGATCACCTCCCACTGAGGGGAGAGCATCCTTACCAGGCCACAGAGGAAGACAATACAGCCAGTCCTGATGAAACCTGATAGAGAAGGATTAGAAGAAAGAAGAGGAGGACCTCCCTTACCAGTGGACTTGGAGAAGGAAATGTGAGGAGAAGAGGGAGAGAGAGTGAGATTGGGAGGGAAGGAGGGAGAGAGCTACAGTGGGGATACAAAGTGAATAAAGCGTAGTTAATAACAATTAAAATAAAAAAGTTTATTCACAAACAAACAAAAATCACAAATACCCTAAGTAGAAAAAAAAGCCACTTGTATTTCAGTTTTAAAGAAATTGGAGAATAATCTTTTATGTATGGTTATAGGTATTGTTGCAGATATCACGTGTTCAAGCACAACCAGTACAAATATTAAGACAGAAAGAAGGAAAGGAAGGAAGAAAAAAGGCAGAGAGTGTTAAAGAAAAAAAAAAGAAACAAGCAAAGAAAGAAAAGATTTTTATTACTGTTGCCCTGTAGTACAGCTTGAGATCGGGAATGGAGATACCTCCAGATGATCTGTTGTTGTACAGAATTGTTTTGGAGATTCTGGGTTTTTTGTTTCTCCATATGAAGCTGAGAATCTTTTTTTCAAGGTCTGTAAAGAATTGAGTTGGTATTTTGATGGGAATTGCATTGAATCTGTAAATTGCTTTTGGCAGGATGGCCATTTTCACAATGTTAATCCTACCAATCCATGAGCACGGGAGATCTTTCCATCTTCTGAGATCTTCTTCAATTTCTTTCTTCAAAGACTTGAAGTTTTTCTCAAACAGGTCTTTCACTTGCTTGGTTAGAGTCACACCAAGGTACTTTATGTTATTAGTGGCTATTGTGAAGGGTGTTGTTTCCCTAATTTCTTTCTCGGCCTTTTTGTCTTTGGTATACAAGAGGGCTTCTGATTTTTTTGAGTTGATTTTGTATCCTGCCACTTTGCTGAAGGTGTTTATCAGCTGAAGAAGTTCTCTGGTTGAATCTTTGGGTTCGCTCATGTATACTATCATATCATCTGCAAATAGTGACACTTTGACCTCTTCCTTTCCGATTTGTATCCCCTTGATCTCCTTTAGTTGTCTTATTGCTCTGGCTAGGACTTCAAGTACAATGTTAAAGAGATATGGAGAGAGTGGGCAGCCTTGTCTTGTCCCTGATTTCAGTGGGATTGCTTTAAGTTTCTCTCCATTGAGTTTGATGTTGGCTATAGGCTTGCTGTATATTGCCTTTACTATCTTTAGGTATGTGCCTTGTATCCCTGATCTCTCCAAGACTTTAAACATAAATGGGTGTTGGACTTTGTCAAATGCTTTTTCAGCATCTAAGGAGATGATCATGTGGTTTTTCTCCTTCATTTTGTTTATGTGGTGGATTACATTGATGGATTTCCGTATGTTGAACCACCCTTGCATTCCTGGGATGAAGCCTACTTGATCATGGTGGATGATATCTTTGATGTGTTCTTGGATTCGGTTTGCAAGTATTTTATTGAGTATTTTTGCATCAATGTTCATAAGAGAGATAGGTCTGAAGTTCTCTTTTTTGGTTGGATCTTTGTGTGGTTTAGGTATCAAAGTGACTGTGGCTTCATAGAATGAGTATTGGCATAGAAACAGAAAGGAGGATCAATGGAATCGCATAGAAGACCCAGAAATAAACCCACACACCTATGAATACTCAATATTTGACAAAGAAGCCAAATCCATTCAATGGAAAAAAGACAGCATCTTCAACAAATGGTGCTGGACCAACTGGATGTCTACATGCAGAAAAATGAAAATAGACCCATATTTATCACCCTGCACAAAACTAAAGTCCAAGTGGATCAAGGACCTCAACATAAAACCAGATACTCTACATCAGCTGGAAAAAAAAGTGGGAAACAGCCTAGAACTCATTGGCACAGGAGACAACTTCCTGAACAGAACACCAACAGCACAGGCTCTAAGAGCAACAATCAATAAATGGGACCTCATGAAACTGAAAAGCTTCTGTAAAGCAAAAGACACTGTCATCAAAACAAATAGACAGCCTACAGATTGGGAAAGAATCTTCACCAACCCTTTATCTGACAGAGGGCTAATATCAAGTATATATAAAGAACTAAAGAAGCAGAAAAGCAACAAACCAAGTAATCCACTTAAAAAATGGGGAACAGAGCTAAACAGAGAATTCTCGAAAGAGGAACATCGAATGGCAGAGAAACACTTGAAGAAATGCTCAACCTCATTAGCCATTAGGGAAATGCAAATCAAAACGACCCTGAGATTTCACCTTACACCCATCAGAATGGCCAAGATGAAAAACTCAAGTGATAGCACATGCTGGAGAGGTTGTGGAGAAAAGGGAACCCTCCTCCATTGCTGGTGGGAATGTAAACTGGTTCAACCACTCTGGAAGTCAATCTGGCGCTTTCTCAGACAACTAGGAGTAGTGCTACCTCAAGACCCAGCTATACCACTCCTAGGTATATACCCAAAATTTGCTCAAGTACACAACAAGGACATTTGTTCAACCATGTTCGTAGCAGCTTTATTTGTAATAGCCAGAACTTGGAAACAACCCAGATGTCCATCAACGGAGGAATGGATACAGAAATTGTGGTATTTTTACACAATGGAATACTACTCAGCAATCAAAAAGGAGGAAATCATGAAATTTGCAGGCAAGTGGTGGGATCTAGAAAAGATCATTCTGAGTGAAGTATCCCAGAAGGAGAAAGACAAACTTGGTATATACTCGCTTATATAGACCTACAAGACATGATAAACATAATGAAATCTACACACCTAAAGAAGATAATCAAGAAAGTGGACACAGGCGAAGGTGATTAATCCTCATTTAGAAAGACAAATGGGATGTGCCTTGAACTTATGACAGGAGTCTACCACAAAAGGCATCTGAAAGACTCTACCTAGCAGTGTTTCAAAGCAGACACTAAGACTCATAACCAAACCCTCGGCAGAGTGCAGGGAATCATATGAAAGAAGGGAAGTTAGTATGATATGGAAAGGATAGGAGCTCTACAAGGACCAAATATATCTGGGCACAGGGTCTTTTCTGAGACTGAAACTCAACCAAGGACCATCTATGGATATAACCTAGAACTTCTGCTCGGATGTGGCCTGTGGTAGCTCAGTAACCAAGTAGTTTTCCAAAGTAAGGGGGACACGGACTATTTCTAACAGGATCTCAAGGGCAGGCTGTTTGACACCTCCCCCCAGGGGAGGAGCAGTCTGTTAGGCCACAGAGGAGGACTTTGCAGCCAGCCCTGAAGATACCTGATAAAACAGGGACAGATGAAATGGGAGGAGGTCCTCCCCTATCAGGGGACTTGGAAAGGGGCAGGGAGGAGACCAGGGAGGGAGTGTGGGGTTGGGGAGGGAATGAGGGAGCGGGATACAGCTGGGACACGGAGTTAAGAAAATGTAACTAAAAAGAAAAAATAAAATAAAAAAAAAAAAAAAAAAAAAAAGAAAGAAAAGATTGAAAGTTAGAAAAAAGATATTATCATATGACAATGACAGAGTCTTCAAGAGGTAGTTGGCATTTTGTCCAGAATAAGAGTCTATTTACAAGCTAACAGGGATGAGACTACAGTGTATATCTTTTCAAAATCATCTTGTTTCAGTACAGACAGATCTTCTGACACGATGATCTAATTGGCTTTGAGAAATACTTATGACTTATTTAATAGATTTAGATTCCTAGACATAGTAAGATAAAGTCGTAAAAGGAATATTGAATGAAAAACTTAGCAACTTAGACTTCATCAGTGTTTTACAATAACTGCAAGTTCTACCTCCCCCAAGCATGTAACTATAATGCGTTTGCCAGAAATCATGATTATTAGATGGAAAGGAAAATATGTTTTGTCTCAATATTGTTTAATAAAAGGGGATAAGAAATTACGTCATACTTAACCTACAACATAACGAGTCATCTTTCAATTCCCTAATTTTTAATTATTAATTGTGGGGTGATTATGTCTATGCTCACTGTATTTAGACTAAGAATAAACATAAATACCACCAATTTTTTGTCAATTCAAAAGTAAATTTGTTTTCTTTTTCTGTTTGTTTAACATGAATAAATTATTTGAAAAATATATACCTCAAATCTAGGAAGAATAAAGTGTGAACAATGGCCCTTTGCTCACCTTAGATGGCTAATACGATAGCAAAGAATTGAATTCACTATCTGGCAAAGATATTCAGTCTTGTGTGAAGCTATTCAACAATGTGTGTATATGCTGTGGGCCATTATTATACTAAAACACAATTACCAACTGATAGAGATTCCTTAAAATGAATATTGATTACTTTATAAATACCTGAAAAGTACATTGTCTGTCTTATTTAAATAATATTGTTACAGAAATGAAAAAAAAATCTTAGCAAATATGCTTTGAAAATCAAAATCCTTGGCTAGTAAGCAGGTAAAATATTTTCTTCCTCCAGAATAAAGCTGCATATCAGGTGTTAAGAAATAGTGCTCGTCCTACAATTGTGTCCTAATGTTCATATTACCTCCCTACAACTACTTTCAAAAACCAATGTGATAGGTCAGATCATGGTAGGACGAACCTCTATTCCCAACGTTCTGGATGCAGAGGCAGGAGAAACACAAGTTTTAATTCATATAAAGTCTGTGTATCAAAGAAAATAAAAATCAATGAGTCAAAAGTTATTTGGGCTGGGTAGTGGTGGCATTTGGGGGACAGAGGAAGGTGGATCTCTCTGATGTTTGAAGACAGCCTGGTCTGCAGAGCTAGTTCCAGGAGAACCATAGCTACACAGAGAAACTCTGTCTTAAAAAAAAAAAAAGTTAGCTGGGCTCCACCAGTTTTATATATTGATAAAAGCATAATTGTGTATATTTTGTTTATGCTTTATAATTATAAATTAAGGTGTGAGATTTTCAAATAAGTGGTTAAAAAACAAACTTCGTGTCAGTTTTGCATTTATAAGTTGCGAACCCACAAGTCTATTAAGACATTGATATGTTGTTTTCCTGGGGTATATTCTGTTACATTAAAACATTCTGACAATTACATGAACAGCAAAATAACAATGGCTATGTTATCAAAAAAAAAAAGTGTGCTTTTAATCAAAATCACAAAAAAGCCTTGTACAGTTCTAAAGCACAGGACTGACCAGAAGCTTAATTGTTTCTGCAAATGCTCTGCGAAGCATCTGAAGGGGTGTAATTTATTTACTTAAAAATTACCAACACAGATGTTCCCATGCCTCACACACCACCTTTGTACTCAACTATGATTTAATGGTTTCCTGCACAAAACTAGTCCAAGCCAATTAAAAAGCAAATAAATAGGCTCAGTGGAGGGTAAATTGCCTTTCTGCCTTCATGAAGCATGTGTGTACCAGTTAGATAAAATGTTGTCAGTCTGTTACAATCTAGAAGAATTCATCCAGCTCCATTGCTGGTAGAGGCTTTAGGGGCTTTGAGCAAACACCAGGGCCATTTGTCTAAGTTGCGGCTAAACCTAAGGGGAAGAAAAGCCATAGTATTACTTGCAACACATTAATCTTGACATAAAAATAATGGAAAATATCCCAAGAGAGTCTGCACTTAAACTGACTTTCTTCAGAGCTTAATTCAACTTGCTTTTCTCCCTTTACATATTTGAAATAGGGCAATACATCATTTTGTTTGCTTACGCAATATAAAGCAGAGACAATTATAATCATATTATGTTTTTCATTGTAGACTCCATCAACACTATCTCAATAAAAGGCATCAGCTGTTTGCATATATCCAGGGACCTCATGCTGTCACCTTCTTATTTCTCAACTCCCCCGTTAGTACTTGTTCAGTTTTGTTTCTCTATTGCATTGACCAGTGGTGTGTTACAATTTGGTATGAAAGACAAAGTGTTAGACACAGTGTGCAAAGCTTCTCTTGATTCATATGTAATCGGCATACTTAGTCAACGTATTTCGTTTTTTTATTTTAGATTTATTCACTTTACTTTATGTAAGAGCCTTTCCTGTACGGGTATGAGCACTACACATGTGATTGTTACTTGAAGAGGCCAGAGATAGGCAGTGGCTACCATGGAACTGTAGTTATGGATGGAAATAAGCCACCATGTGGAAGCTGGAGCCCCATAAGAGCAATAAAACTGAGCTTTCTCTCTAGACACAGCGCATTTGAGAATATATGTTTAATATGCACATTATTCTGCACTTAGTATGATCATGCTTTTGTAACAAAGATTCTGGCTCAATTTTGGATATTTACCTGACCAAAATAAAAATTTTACATCACTGTGCTTCATTGCTGTCCTACTCAAAGATAGCTAACAAGAAATGCTGTGTCTGTTTTGGTCCATGTGAGACTTTTCAGCTTTTTCTATGAACATGGGAATTCTCATTCTGGCATGATATCTATAAAAAAAAATAGTGTAGAACTCAATTTATCCTCCTTTCATAGCATTTGGTTCAGATTGGAGAATCAGCCCTTCTCTAACTAGAAAAACTCTTTGGTACTCTGGTACCTGTAGAAATATCAGTTCCCATCTTGAACTAGTTTGCATGTAGGGCCTTCTTTGCATCTGCCACGTGGGAAGAATAGATTTATTGTCTAAGTATACAGAATAATAGACTAATTAAACTGTTGATCATTGGTGTCTACACCTGACTCAAATTTGTGAATAGGAACAGTTAGGTAAGACATTAAGAAAACCAACAGTTACCTTACACCAGATTTAAAAGAAGAAAACTGTACAGTGCTCATTTGGTAAGTGAACTTAATTGTCATCCAGTAACCTTCTTTGCCTTATGATAAATTGACTACTTGTATCCATGACTGGAAACTGTGTCTTCATTAGATGTCAGACTTGTAATACAAGGTGGCACTCCATTTACCTCTGTTATAAAAGTAGTGAAGTTAAACTAGATACGTGCCAGAGATGATAAAAAAAAAAAATCATGATTGTCATGGTTTGGAATAGAATGGCATACATAAGATTATATATTTGATATTTGAATGTTTGGGAATCATTAAAAGATGTGGGTTTCCATTGGAAGGAGGTGTGTCTTCAGGGACAGACTTGAGGTTTCAAGAACCTACCAACATTTCCAGTGTGTTCTCTCTGCTTCTTGTTTGTGAATTGAGGTAAGAGCTCTCAGCTGCTATCTAGTCACCTGCCACCACGCCTCCAGTCTGCCATCGTAGACACTAAGCCGGAACAATAGCCCACTTAAACTGTTATTTAATACACACATACACACACATACATACATACATACATACATACATACATACATTCATACATACATACATATACATATATGTATATTCTATCTATCTATCACAGAAATAGAAAAGTAACTACTACCATGATGGTCATGGTCTGCAATGTCGAGTTTTCTATGCATAACAAGTTTGTGAATTGCAGCTTGAGTTAGGCATGGATCCCAAAAGGCTGCTTCAGTTTTCCATTACATCTAACACTTTCATGTGTTTGGTATTTCAGAATACTAGATAATGAGCCAATGCCAAAAGATAACCTTGTAAATTACAAATTCCTTATTCTTCTCTACACATAAAACTATGTACATTCCAAGGCAAATTATTTCTAAGAAGCACTCCTCCCAGGCTTGTATAAAGGCATCCAAGTCTCAAAGCACTAGCAAAGGATGGGTTTCTAAACCTCACAATGGTTTGGAGCAGGAAGATGAATTTATTTTGCCAAGTTTCTTCTCCTACTGGATGATGAAAAAGTTCTACTATTCCAGCTTGTCAGATGATGAAAAATTCTACTATTCCGAAGAGCCTGGGGGCATGATACTCAGGAAGGGCCTGCTGGGAACTGGATAGATCCTCTCAACCCATATCTCTTAGCTAACAGGTGGCACCCTGATGAAAGCTGCTATCTGGAGGTTCAGTTGGATTACAGTGAGAGTGAGGTCTGTGAGGCATCCCTCTGGAGAACCAAGAGCTGAAGCTATTAGCCGTGCACCTGCTCATTGCAACTGACAAAAAAAGGAACATAGTGCCAGACTAAGCTTGGAAAGATGGAAACTATGTACAAATTGTGTTTTCAATAGCATTCTTATTTCAAGAAACAATAAAATATAGGAGATTTGGTAAAGTATGAAAATGCAAAAAAAGCATATTTTAACATAACTTAAATCCTTTAAAGGGACAATATTCTGAGTCATCAAATACATTACTGTAATTAAAGAAAAAACTAAGTAGTATATAAGTACTTAGCATATGGTAATAGAATATTTGAATAACTGCAAATGATATGTAATTAAATACAAGTAAATACCATAGTCTAAAATATAGTTATATATTTTCAATATAATAAAAACAAAGCATTATAAATCACATTAATCAACACAATTTCCTTTTGTAGAACTTTAGTAAAAGAACATAAAACCAATATCTAAAGTAACTTTTAAAATTTCAATACTACAAAACATACTATTAGTAAGCTATTGAAGAGAGCAGGCAATCAATACAGTAAACATTCTCAATGTTTTCAAATTGAGCCATCATTGTAAATTGAAGGGTCTAAATGTCTTCAACATTTTCCATCTGAAAATATGCACTGTTGGTGCTAATTATATAACAGCATGATTAATGGCATGTCTTGAATAATTATTCACTAATTAGTCACCACTTTTTAAATGCCTAATTACTAGTGAGGTTAACTTTTACCAACACAAAAAGCTTACTTTGCTTAGTTTGCCTCAGAAAGTCGTACACACACACACACACACACACACACACACACAGAGAGAGAGAGAGAGAAACTTACAAATTGTCTAGTCCAAAAATATAATGAGTTTAGAAAATCTATAAAAATACTCTGCATTCAGACTATACGTACTTTGTGTATATATACTTTCTACTATATAGAAAATATACATACATTGTGTATATACCCTTCTGTATACATATATAGACATCCACAGTATAATTATATGTAGCAAATCCACTGCAAGCTGGAATGCGTTTGAATGAGCAAGGGTAAGGTGTACACATTTCAAAAGAACATTATACCAACAGCTGAACAATTAGATTTAGTTTTATCAGGTCATGCATAAATACATAAAATAAAATATTTTCAGGCAAATATCAAACATAAGCTGATTCAGACATTTAATAAGTTCATCACAGGATGTGATGGCTCCTACACGTTTTTCTTTCTTTATTTGTTTGTTTATTTGTTTAGTTTTGTGTGTGTGTAACATATGAGACAGATAATCTACATTGTGAAGAGAGGGGACTTCTGATGCGCTCCATATGTTAAATACACCCAGAAGAAACATGTATGCATGTTACTTGCTATTTGTTCAGAAACAAATTATCTCTTGGAGATATCTTTCCTTCCCTTAACACAATTGGAATCAGACAGGAGAGACACAGTTTAACAGTGAGGATGGAGGACATAATTCTGTGATGCAGATATGCAAATAGGAACAACTGCTTTCCTTAATAGTTTTCCCAGAGTAGATCTGGACTACCAGTCATAAATAACAATACTGGCATAAGAAGATCTGAAGCTTGAAGCCAGCCTGGGCTACACAGCAAGTAATGCCCTTAATGATAGAAGCTTTTTACATATGATTGTAACAAGTAACTAATCAATGAATTAGAAGTCAGAACAAAGCAGTGGATGCAGTATAAATACTGGAGTTGAAGCTGGCTGTGCTGCTGCAAACCTTTAATCCTATCACTTGAGATTTGGGAGCAGTAGGATTGGAAGTTCAAAGTTGTTTCCCAAAATTAAAGACTAAGTCTGCAACAAGCTTTGGCTACAAGCTATTTGTTTCAGAACAAGACAAAGGCAACAACATATACTACATTAATTAAATAATCAAAGGAAATTAAAATTGCTACTGTTTACAAATTGCAGGGTTTTAAAAACACCCTCAAGAACTATGTATCATACATGATTAAAATTCAATTAACTAAATCTAATTGAAAGAATACTCTATCCATTTCTTTCTTCTGGACTGGAAAGAGGAAGAACTATTTTGCTTTATTCTTGCTAAAACTGACATACATTAGAGTTGCATAAAATGATGTTTTGTCATATACATATACAATAAAATGATAATGGAAGTTAACATTTCCATTCCTCCAACAAAGCCAAAGATGCTGGCCCCACGGAGGACTACAGAGATTGATGCATCCACCAAAGACCATGCATAGAGAGGACCTAGACCCCTTGCCCAGTTGTAGCCCTTAGACAGCTCAGTCTCCGTGTTGTTCCCTAGTAAAGGGAGAAGAGACAGTCTGTGACATGAAGTAGATTGCCAGCTCTTGGATCATTCCTCTTTGTGGGATGACCTAGCCAGACACAGAGGAAGAGGATCTGGGCAGTCTTCATGGTACCTGATAGGCTAACATCAGATAGTTGGGGAGGAGGACTTCCCCTATCAGTGGACTAGGGAAGAAAGACAGGGAGGAAGAGGGAAGAAAGGTGGGACTGGGAGGAGGTGAGGAGGGAGTTGCAACCGGGATACAAAGTGAATAAATAAAATAAAATAATAATAACTTTAAAAGGTAAATTTATATCTCTGGGAATTTTTTTAAATTTCTTTGTGACTTTCTCTGAAACAAATTCTAGGAATTCCTGTAGTGCTTTCATAGACTAAGATCAGAAAGAAGAGGAGAACCTCCCCTATCAGTGGACTTGGGGAGTGGCATGCATGCAGAAAGGGGAGGGAGGGTGGGATCGGGAGGGGAGGAGGGAGGGGCTTATGGGGGGACACAAAATGAATAAAGTGTAATTATTAAAAAAAAAGTTTTACATTTCAAAAAAAAAAATGGATCCTGTAGCACTGGTTTTTGCTCAAGATACTTTCATAGTATATTCTGAACCAAAAGTTAACTTTTCAGAAGTCATATGCATTTTACAAAATTGGGTACTTTTTCAGAAAAATAGCACAGAATTAGCTGTGTCATTCTTCATCTTATTTGGTACTCTTGGCACAGAAGACTCGTGCTTTAAAGGCTGAATTAGTTCACTAAACTGGGCATACATATAGAGGTAGACCTGTGTTTAAAAGGCACTTGCATGATGGATAGCATGAGAGCTTCCACAGAACACCTCCAGGAATGAGAATCACAGCCGAGTTTACATGCAAATGGCATAACCTACTGTGTGATAAAAGTCTAGAATCTGAATCTGGCTATTTAAATGACACTAATTGTTACTTTAAAACTTAGTATTTGATATGGAATTCAGTACCTAACATTAGTTGAGGTTTTATTTAATTATATGCAGCTTTCTTGCAGGAAACAAATTTGTGAGTATAAATGGTCTCATATTTCCCAGTTACTCTAAAATTTGCTTTAACTACTTGGAAATTGAGAACTGATAAAATGTTTCCTTTTTTTTTTTTCAAAATCTTCCAATCCAAAAATCAATTTGAAATCATTTACAAGTAATTTTAATAGAAATAGCAACCTTAGTGTCAAAAACATATGAATATGTATATATGCTTATTGACATTGCGTTATTAATGTAATTGAGTAAAAATAAAATTAAAATGCTATAGCAATATGATCCCAATACATCAGAAACTTCAGTCAACTAAAGCTGAAAACATGAGTGGAGAAACTTGTCAGCTGATTTCTCATTAGAAGCTCTACAAGCCTGAAGAGATAGTCATGCTAACGAGCTGACACAAAATTACTGTAAGCACTAAATTCTATACTCACTCATACTATTGTTTTTAATCTACTGTCCATGATACACAAAATATTTGAATACAAGTAACCTATAAAGGCTGGGGACTTATTTGGGTAATGCTTTAAGACTAGGCCAACTTAAGGATGGGCACAGCCTGGTAACTTGATGATATAAGCAAGCATGAGATTTAGTGGATCTCTATAAAAATATTCCACACTTTGTAGTCTATTGTAGGTACCTGTTTCTAACTCCAGTACTCCTAAAGCCATATTAACAAATGCCACTAAACTATGAACTTAGAAACTCATAATCCAAAGCATGGCTTCAAGAAGACTCATGCTGAAAACAAATAATAATAATAATAATAAAGGATTGTATAAAAACAAATAAAGAGCAAAGAAAGACATTTTGAGATAAAAGAGGAGTTGAGGGGTGAGATAATTTTAAAAGGCCCCTCATAAAAAAAATGGAATTATATAAAAATATCTTGACGGGGGTTACCTAGTAATGGGAAGAGGGACTGCCTCTGACATAATCTGATTGGCCTGCTCTTTGATCACCTCCCCCTGAGGGGGGATCAGCCTTAACAGGCCATAGAAGAGCACAATGCAGCCACTTTTGATGAGAACTGATAGACTAAGATCAGAAAGGAGAGGAGAACCTCCCCTATCAGTGGACTTGGGGAGGGGCATGCATGCAGAAAGGGGAGGGAGGGTGGGATCGGGAGGGGAGGAGGGAGGGACTTATGGGGGGATACAAAATGAATAAAGTGTAATTAATAAAAAATTTAAAAAAGTTAAAAAAATATCTTGAAGAAGAAAAACACAGTGAAATAAGCAGGAAGAATAATAAAACATGAAGAAGGAACATAATCCAATAAAAAATGCATGGGTGTGTTTTCTTATGATTTCTCTTGTTTCCTAACTTGCCCTTGAAACAAGAATGTCTGTGGAAATCTCAACACACACCAGGCAGTTCTTCGTAATTAAAACAGGCGGTTCAAAAGAAGGGAATTATTTTCTAAACTTTGAAAAGAGGTAAAACAGTTTTCTTGATTTTTACAGACATGAGGGAGTTCTGTGCTTACCATGACAACAGTTACTGAACATTAGAAAAGTAAGTAGGGTGGAAATATAACCACTGTTTCGATATAAATACTCTGTTTCATTTCACTCTTCGGGAGTGCCACTCTACTATAACAAAGCGGGAAGCCAGAAGGACGTTAAGCCAGATCACTGTGTGGTACCCTTTTATTATTCTCTTTATAATTATTCTGATACTCAAATAATTTCTTAACAAATATTTTCCATTCTTGCCTAAGAAGTTCAGGGGCTGATGGTTTTGCAGTCCTTGGGCCAGAACCCCAGTTAATGCTGGATCTCTCTGATTGTTATCCAGTTTTTTGACCCAACTCCTGATGTCACTTCAAAATCTGTGAAGGATAGAGAACAGCCGATGATTTGAAGTGCCAAAATTCTTTGAAAACAAAATGCATTAGTGTGATTTTTTTTTTAAATCTGGTCAAATGTCATAAATGAATTAAATACATAAAATGGCTGCAGATAGTGGGAAATGAATCATTTGTCACCAGTTACTTTGGAAAATGAATCATGGAACTATACAGAAATTCTATTTTTAAATATGTGTAACACAGGATAGATTAGTATGCTGCAAATAGTCTGGTACAGAAATTTGCGTGGTAAGTGTGTTTCCTAGTAGGCCAAAGTCCCACTAATTAAAAAAAAATGCAATGCAATATAGTAAAATGAACGATTAATATGAGGAGACCAAACTATCTTATTAAGATCTATTATCACATGATCTGCCTAGGAAACCGTGGCTGACTCTGATATGTTTTGCACAATGGCATGACTATTGCATTTGTGTGAATTTCTAGAGCAAAAATGTAAGGTGTGATCAGAGAAAATGACTAGAGAGTGCTCATGAGGCTTGAGAGCCAGCTCAGCAGTTAATGGTGATCTTGCAAAAAAGACTTGCATTCAATTCCCAGCACCCACATGGCAGCTCAAAACTATCTATAACTCCAGTTCCAACAGAACACCCTTTCTTTATTGTGCATACGTACATACAGGCAAAACACTCATTCACATAACATAAAATATATACCAGTGTTCCTTATTAGCTATATGGGTCTTCAAATGCCAAGAAACCAAAAGAAATTTGCCAAGAGAATGTTCATGTGCCTTATAAACATTGGACTTTATGTTTTATGGAGATGCAGGTTTATTGTAGTTTAATAATATTGTACTTAATAAGGAAACATTCTAACGGTTTAAAATATAAACCAATTTAATCTTAATCCTGAAATGTTTAATGATTTATTTAATTTTATTTTCTGTACATTGGTGTTCTGCCTGCGTCTATGTCTGTATGAGTGTCCAAGCCCCTAGAACTGGAATTACAGACAGCTGTGAGCAGCCATTTGGGTGATGGTTGGTCCTGGGATCATTTGCAGAGCAGCCAGTGCTCTTAACTGCTGAGCCATCTCTCCAATCCACAATATATTTTCATCATGTTGGAATTTAAAAAAAAAATTGTAAAGTACAATATGGAGTTATGAAGAGTCCTTTATATTTTTATTTTTTTAAACTATTTTTTTATAAACTAACTGATGATTTTTATTACCCTGCACAAAATTCCCATAACAACTTCTCCACGTCCCCTCTAGCTTCATTAGAGTTCCCTTTGCGTTCCACTGCTACTGAGGACAGATATAACACAGGGCTCCCTTTAATCTATCTGAGTTTTACTACATACAAAGTCCTCCAGGCCAGGATAGGCATCTTATTAATTTTTACTTCTTGTCATTGCCTGACACAAACTCTACCTAGAACTAGAAGTCAGGAAAGGATCTGCAAAGCAATTTGCAAGAAGCAAGAACGAGGCAAAGGAATCTCTTTCTCTTCTAAAAGAGCATCAAGTTTTTCATTATTGGGTTAAATTGGGGTTCATAAATTGAAATTCCCATCATTTACTTCTACAAAAGAATGAAATAGGCTGAGCAAAATTATTTTAAGTAGATAGCAAATTGAAGTGCGTGAGTCCATCTAAAAAGATCATGGGCCCTTCAAACCTTCCTCACTTTCTGCCGTGTAGAAATATAAATCAAACAGTTCTGTCCTCCAGGTTTGGAAGAGAAGACATTTGGTTTCATTAGTTTTTCTATCAGACCCAAACTTAAATGATGGCTTAATATCTAGGTCATATAAACAATATACTAATTCTAGTTTCTGTTTGGAAAAATAATCTGTGATCTCTACTATTAAATCTGAGTAGGAGTTAAAAAATATTTTAGAAAATATTTACATTGAGTATTTTTCTTTTCTGTTTTATTTCGTTATTTCTTTATTTGTTTATTTATTAAAAGTTATTCACTTTGTATCCTGGCTGTAGCCTCCTCCATCTCTTCCCAGTCCCACCCTCTCCTCCTCCTATGCTCCTTCCTTAGTCCACTGATAGAGGAGGACCTCCTCCCCTTCTATCAAGTCTCATCAAGGCTGGCTGCATCATCTTCTTCTGTGGCCTGGCAAGGCTGCACCCCACAGGTGGCGGTGATCAAAGACTCAGCCATTGAGTTCATGTCAGATACAGCCCTTGTTCCCCTTACTAGGGAACCCACTTGGAAACTGAACAGGAGGTCTAGATCCTTTCCATCGTGGTCCTTGTTTGAAATATAGGTCTCTGCAGGGCCCCCTGGGCTTAGTTTCTCTCTCTCTCTCTCTCTCTCTCTCTGTTGGTCTCCTTGTGCAGTTCCTGTTCCCTCCATAGGTATTTCTAGCTCTCTATTCTTCCATAAGGATTATGGCACTCTGCCCAAAGTTTGGTTATGAGTCTCAGTATCCCTTTCCATACTCTGATGGATAGGATCTTTCAGAGGCCCCCATGGAAGGCTCCTGTCCTGTTCTTTGTTTTCTCCTACTTCCAATGTTTATCCTCTTTGCCCTTCTGAGCAAGCTTTCAGCATCTTCTCTAGGGTCCTCCTTGTTGTTTAGCTTCTTGAGGACTATAGATTTTAGATTCTAGTATGTTTATCCAATGTTATATGGCTAATAGCCACTTATTAAGTAAGTTTGTATCACATGTGTCTTTCTGCTTCTGGGTTACCTCACTCAGGAAGATCTTTTCTAGTTCCCACCATTTGCCTGCAAATTTCATGATTCCATGGTTTTTAATAGCTGAGTAGTATTTCATTTTGTAAAGCACAATTTCTACATCCATTCTTCAGTTGAAGGATATCTAGGTTGTTTCCAGATTCTGGCTATTATGAATAAAGCTGCTATGAACATGGTTAACAAATGTCCTCATTGTATGGTTTAGCATCTTTCAAATATATGCTCAGGAGTGGTATAGCTGGATCTTTTTTTTTATTGTTTATTATTATTAGTTACATTTTATTAACTCTGTATCCATTGCTGTATCCCGTTCCTTATTCCCTCCCAATCCCACCCTCCCTCCCTCAGCTTCTCCCTGCCCCTTTCCAAGTCCATGGATTGGGGAGGACCTCCTCCCCTTTTTTCTGGCCCTGTTTTATCTTCAGGGCTGGCTGCAAAATCCTCCTCTGTGGCCTAGCAGGACTGCTTCTCCATTGGGGGGTGGGGAGGTCAAAGAGCCCTCCATTGAGTTCCTGTCAGAGATAGTCCCTTTTCCCCTTACTATGGGAAACCAATTGGTTATTGAGCTACCATGTAGCTGGATCTTGAAGTAGCACTATTCCTTATTTTCTGAGAAAGCACAGTATTGATTTCCAAAGTGGTTGTACATGTTTACATTCCACCATCAATGCAGGAGGATTCCCCTTTCTTGACAACCCTCCACCATGTATCATCCCTAGAGTTTTTGATCTTAGCCATTCTGAATGGTGTGAGGTGAACTCTCAGGGTGGTTTTGATTTGCATTCTTGAATGACTAAGGATGTTGAGCATTTCTTTAAGTATTTCTCTGTCATTTTTATATTCTGTTGAGAATTTTCTGTTTAGATCTGTACCTTGTTTTTAATTGATTTACTTTGTTGGTGTTTATCTTCTTCGGTTCTTTATATATTCTGGATATTAGCCCTCTGTCAGATGTAGGCTTGGTGAAGATGCTTAATCCTCATTCAGAAGGGCAAACAGGATAGACATTGGAGGTAGGAGAAATAAATGAACAGGACAGGAGCTTTCCACAGAGGACCTCTGAAAGACTATCCACCAGGGCATCGAAGGAGATACTGAGACTCATAGCCAAACTTTGGGCAGAGTGCCAGAATCCTTATGAAAGAAAAGGGAGATAGAAAGACCTGGAGAGGACAGAAACTTCACAAGGAAAACAACAGAGCCAAAATACCTGGCCCAGGGGGTACTGCAGAGACTGAAACTCCAAACAGGGACCATGTGTGGAGAGGAAGTAGACCCTCTGTTCAAAGGAAGCTGCTCAGTTTCCAAGTGTTTTCCCTAGTAAGGACTACAGGGGCTACCTCTGACATGAACTCTGTGGCAGCTGTTTGATCACCTCCCACTGAGGGTCTAGCCTTGCCAGGCCACAGAGGTGGGTGATGTAGCCAATCCTGATGAGACCTGATAGGCTAGGGTCAAATAGAATGGGAGGAGGTCCTTGCCTATCAGGGGACTAGGGAAAGGGCATAGGGGGAGAAGAAGGAGGATGGGTGGGACTCGGAGGAGACCAGGGAGAATGTTGCAGTGGGAATAATATTGAATAAATTGTAATTTAATTAAAAATATTTTAACTTGAGTTAAATTTTGAAAAAATATTTCTGAAATTTAAATTTACTTTATCCTTAAGAAGAATACATTTATTATTTAAGCCAAAATGGCAAAATCTTGTAGCGACAGGAAAACACTTACCAAAAATAAAAATTAAACAGTAATGATCCACTTAATATTTTCTAATGTTTAGGAATAACGTCATTTTCTGATCAATGCAAAAGGGAATATAAGGAACAAGTGGGAGCAAGATAGGAATAAATCACAGTAATGACCTCATTCTTGCTTCCCATTCCTCTACAAACAAAAATCAATGCTAATAAGAGCTTTTCATTTACCAGTACAATGCTAAATGCCTTTTTTACATTTCCTTCAATTAGTCCTGACTATGAAACTATCAAGACAGTGGAACCTCTTTAATCATTATTATAATTAATTCTTTAGCCATAAATTCTGGTATTTTGCCGGATTTTTTTTAAATCGCATTTGCTGCCAGCAGTGATTTCCTGCACTGTTTCTGTCAATTTAGTGATGGATTCTATGCTTTCGCCAAGACTACTTTTGCTCTGTTTCTTAATAAGTTTCCCTGATAGTCTCATTTTTAAAGTATTTTTTATCTTTCTTAAAAATTTCTTTTTGACAATTAAAATTTCATTTTAAAAATATGTGAATATATTTATTATTAAATTTTATGAAAATAATGCACTTTTTCTGTTTCTTTACTTGATTGTAATAGGTAAGGCAAAAAAAATCATGTTACCTTCTACCATGGTTTTCTCACAAATTAGGTGACAATTCACCTTTTATTGATATAAATACAAACCCACACATATATTATCCTTTTTGACAATTATATTTCTTCTCTGCTTTAATAGTTTATGTATTAGAATGCAACTTATTTTTCATATGTAGCTAAATGAACACAAATTTTCTCTATTTGCAAAGTATATTAAGAATATAAGCATGCTAAGAGTCTCAGCCTCTACTTTGATACCTCAATCAAAGCAGAGTCTTTCAGAGGGCCTCTCTGGTAGGCTCCTGTCTTATTCCCTGTCTTCTGCTGCTTCCAATGTCTATTGCATTTGCCCTTCTGAATGAGGATTGAACATCTTCCCTAGGGTCCTCCTTGTTGTTTATCTTCTTTAGGAGTATAGATTTCAGTATGTTTAACGTATATTATTTGTTTAATAACCATTTATGAGTGAGTATATATACCATGTATGTCTTCCTGCTTCCATGTTACCTCACTCAAGATGATCTTTTCTAGTTCTCACCATTTGCTAAATTTCATTATTTTCTTCTTTTTATTTTAATAGCCGAGTAGTATTCATAGAGAGGACCTAAAACCCCTGCTCAGATATAGCTTGATTATAGGTTTTAGTAAATTATTCCTTTTTCCTTTCTTTTCCTGGGGAAGATATTAAATCACTAAACAACTTCATCTCTC
Source organism: Psammomys obesus (assembly GCF_907164565.1). Taxonomy (NCBI): domain Eukaryota; kingdom Metazoa; phylum Chordata; class Mammalia; order Rodentia; family Muridae; genus Psammomys; species Psammomys obesus. The sequence continues at coordinate 7,668,469 of NW_026585580.1, read as the reverse complement.
TACTTTATTGTTTTATGATATGTAGCATTATTTATCATTATCAGATTTATCTGTCTCCCTGTTTCATTTGGCTGTTGATAGTTCAACCTGTAGAACAAAATGAAGAATTCCCTTATTTTAATGCTTTGATTAAGAAGTCTAGTTTGCAAGGCTTTGGGGTGTCCCTGAACTAAACACGCTTTTGGCAATATGCAAGGCTATCTCACTACTTAGCAGCCAACTGTAGAAGAAGTCTATGTTGGAGTATATGGCCAAGGCCCCAAATCCAAAAGTCATTCAGTCACCAGGTCTTCATTCTGATTCTCTTCATTTGCAGAGTCATTCTTATATTTCCTTTGTTCAATTAATAGCTTATTGCTTTCTATTACATTCCCCAAAATGACTTTTAGTTTGTGTGTTTATATTCACTATTTCAATTACTTGTAATTCAGACTTTATTTATTTATTTTCTCCTTTATTTCTATCTTTCCTTTTTTTTCTTTCTGCTACTAAGAGTTAACTTCATTCTTGTATCAGCCCATTGAGATAGTTAAATTGTTTACTTGATCACTCCTCTTACAAGCGTTTAAAGTTCTTCCTTTGTACTGCTATTGCTGCACACACTAAGCCCGACTATATTGTGTTTTTATTTTCTATTATCTTGAAGTATTCTCTATTTTACTGTTCATTAGTTAGAACATTAACTGTCTTTTAATTTTCATATTTGACTCAATGGTAGTTTGAGGGCATATTGATTTTTACATGTTAATCAATTTCCCTTTATTTAATTAAAACCACTGTATTTGTTTATTTTTGTGTTTTGACAGCACTGCTGAGATCAGTAGACAATCTGCACATGTATGTTTTCTCCTTCTATTTTGGTTGAAGAGACATTAGGTTTAAAAGAAGTACCTTTAGGTACTGAGCTTTCTTACTAGCCTACAGCCTCTAGCTGAGTGGTTCTCAACCTTCCTATTGCTTCAGCCCTTTAATACACTTCATCATGTTGTGGTGACTCCAACGATAAAGTTATTTAGTTGTTAATTCATAATTGTAATTTTTCTACTGTTTTGAATCTTAGTGTAAATATCTATGTATTCTAATATTCTTAGCTGACACCTGTGAAAAGGTCATTCCATACCCTAAGGTGCAGTGACTCACAAACTGAAAACCACTGCTGTAAAGGTTGGTCTTATTTCCCCAGGTGAGAGCCATTCTCAACCTTTCAAGCCCTTTCTCAACTCTCGTTGGCTGGTTCAACTCAGCTGTTCTGGCCCATACTTCTCTCCAAGCTGCCTGATTGAATCTATCCTCTCTTGGCTTCTGACTAAATTGTTCTGCCAGGCCTCAAACTAATTCTGACAATACATTTTAATCTTTTGGCTCCTTCTCATTCTTTGGCACATTCTGTCTTCACCTGTGTCTACCTTGTTCCTTGTGCAACCTGTTTCTGTAAAACTGTCCCGGTAAGGAATTCTTGGTAAAATAAAACCTCATCTATCTCTGTGTTACTCTTTTTTTTTTTTCAGTGTTTTTTTTAAATTTTTTTATTAATTACACTTTATTCATTTTGTATCCCCCCATAAGCCCCTCCCTCCTCCCCTTCCGATCCTACCCTCCCTCCTTTTTCTGCATGCAAGCCCCTCCCCAAGTCCACTGATAGGGGAGGTTCTCCTCTCCTTTCTGATCTTAGTCTATCAGTTCTCATCAAAAGTGGCTGCATTGTGCTCTTCTGTGGCCTGGTAGGCTGCTCCCCCCTCAGGGGGAGCTGATCAAAGAGCAGCCCAATCAGATTATGTCAGAGGCAGTCTCTCTTCCCATTACTATGTAACCCACTCTTAAGAAGCCTTTCTTTTCTATTCTGTTATCAAGAGTGTTTGGCATATCCTGTCTCTGACTCATTCTATCAAATCTTTCTCTGATTCATCACTTTGTCTACTTCATAATTGGATACCATTTTCAAACATGACTGTTCCTTCTATCAACTAAACTTACCTTCATTGTTTGGGATTAAAGCTATGTACTAAGGGTGTGTCTACATTCCAGCCATATCACACAGACCTAAAAGGATTTGATTATGATCCCTTGCAACAGAAATCATGCTGATGGATTATAATTCCTCTACACACTGCTATAACTGAAAGTGAGGGAAATTCATTACTAACTGTCCTAAACAACTAACTATACATACACTTAATCACCTTGCATTTGAAAAAAAGAAAGGCTGGTCCAGTCCGGTGGCACAAAACTTTAATCCCAGTAGACAGAGAAAGGTCAGTATGTTCTGCATAGTGAGTTCTAAGATAGCCAAGACTACCTAGAGGGATGTTGTCTCAACCCCTTTTCCTGAGGGGAAAGAACTGGAAAGGCCAATCAGGTTAAAAAACTCAGTAGCATAATAATGCCATCTTAAATATCTTCTAGTTTATATCTTTGTCAGATTTCTCAGATGTCACCAAGGAAGAAAGGATCCTCGTGATTTTCAGTTTCATTGACTAAGTATGTGTTAACTGACTAGAATACACAGATCATAAACAGAGGCAAACAGATGAGTTTTTTTTTTAACTATTTTTAAAATTTGAGGCTATAATATAGTGTTTCTCCCTTCCCTTTCCTTCCTCCAAACCTTCTCATATAACTTCTCCCCATTCTGTCATATTCAAGGACATTTCTTCATTATTTACTATTGCCTGCTTATATGTATGTAGTTATATCCTCCCTAGTGTAACATGCTCAGTTTGTATTATGTCACCTGTATTATGTTAGATGTTTTCAGGGTTGATCATTTGGCACTGAACGGTTAATTGATACTGTTTTCTCTGAGTAATACTAAACTGCTCTCAGCATTCTTAGTCGACTGTAGCTCTTTGTGTACAGCTGAGGTGCCCAGTCTTTCCCCTGTTCACTTTTACATGTTTATGGTTGTTTTCCTTCTTCAGCTCATGTTTAAGCAGTTTTTGTTAGTGAGCCTTTATGTGTTCAGCTTTTTGTCATTCCTAGGTGACCCAATTTCACAGCAGAGTCGATGATCCCCTAGCTCTTACATTCTTCCTGCCTCCTATTTCCAAAGTCACCCTTAAGTGTGAGAGTCATTTTTTTTAGGTGTATCTGTCATTTAAGTCTCTTATCATCATATTTTCCTATTATTTCAAACCATTTTGTTTTCCCCATATTATTTATTGCTTAGATTATAAAAGGAAAATTACAAGATATTAGTAAGACTTTACCAAAAAAATGTTTAGGACTCATATTTATAATTTTATCAATGATATTATGTTTGCAGAAGTCTTCCACCCTAGTGTTCCCATTCTTGAATTATCTCTTTTTATTGAATATATATGGGACCTTTTATTGACATCTCACAAATAGAATGACATCTCACAAATAGAATGATGATATACGGTGAGTATCTATATATACTATTACACAAGAGTTTAAAGGTCACCTTGCTAAATGACACTCAGTATGATTTGAAGAAGCAAAATGCCATATTGTGAACGACCATATGGAGACAGCCATACAGTAAGAGTTAGGGTGACCTTCATCCACAAGCCAGTAAAGAATTACCACCCTTAGTTTGGCAGTCTGTAAGAAACTGAATGTTGCCAGCGCCCTAAGGAGGTATTTCCTTCAAATAACCTCTCAGTTCTAAGAAGTGTAATGAACTAAGTTAGGTGCTTGGCTGAGCAGTACCTGAATTTTTTGCTCACACAGCAATGTGATAATGTGTGTGTGTGTGTGTGTGTGTGTGTGTGTGTGTGTGTGTGTGTGT
>NW_026585580.1:7662077-7664708 GCF_907164565.1 Psammomys obesus | reverse complement strand
TGTGTGTGTGTGTGTGTGTGTGTGTGTGTGTGTGTGTGTGTGTGTGTCTGTTCCTTTGTTTAAGTAAGGATATCTTCATTAGCAGGGCAGACTTCTCTTTGACTCTATATGCAGTCCACAATGGCTTTAAACTCTTGATCATCTAGCTCCAGCTCCCAAGTAATGAGATTGTTGGAGGACACCAACATAGTCACTGAGGCAGTAAAAGTTTTGTATTAAATTCAACAAACAAATAGAAAAACGTATCTCTGGATTTATTTTGTTAACCATCCATATTAATGCAAAAATTCTCTAGAGTATTAATGGCTGTTTGTATACTAATGTTTAACTTTGACTATTAAAGAATCCTGCTAAGTCCATATAATGTTACTTGTATGAATGTTTTGGGGACTAACCATTTGGCAATGGACAACCAATTTATATTCTCCTTACTTGGAAGGGGAATCTCTCCTACTCTCAGCTTTATGAATAAAGAGAAAGTTTAATCTAGCACAATTGCTACTTTGGCAAGGGATCACAACCAAAGACCTTTTAGGTCTGAGTGATCCAGCTGAAATGTAGACACACCCTTGGTACATACCTTTAATCCCAAACAATGACATCTAATTGAGTGGCAGACAAAGTGAAAGATTTAACAGAATGAGTCAGAGATAGGCTATGTTCAACTCTTACAAAGACAATCAGGAAGGAGTTGCTCCCACCATTTGCCTACAAATTTCATGATATCCTTGTTTTTAATTGCTGAGTAGTATTCCATTGTATAAATGTACCACAATTTCTATATCCATTCCTCTATTGAGGAATATCTGGGTTGTTTCCAGGTTCTGGCTATCAGGAATAAAGCTGCTACAATCAAGGTAGAACAAATGTTCTTGTGTACTTGAGCATATTTTGGATATATGCCTAGGAGTGGTATAGTCTGATCTTGAGGAAGCACTATTCCTAATTGTCTGAGAAAGCAATAGATTGATTTCCAAAGTTGTTGTACAAGTTTACATTCCCACAGGCAATGGAGGAGGGTTCCCCTTTCTCTACAACCTCTCCAGCATGTGTTGTCACTTGAGTTTTTGATCTTAGCCATTATGATGGGTATAAGGTGAAATCTCAGGGTCATTTTGATTTGCATCTCCCTGATGGCTAAGGGCATTGAGCATTTTTTTAACTGTTTCTCTGCCATTCTATATTCCTCTACAGAGAAATCTCTGTTTAACTTTGTACCCCAGCTCAGTATCAGAGACAGTCCACCAATAATAGGAACAGGGACCATCTCTGACATGAACTGATTGGCCTACTCTTTGATTACCTCCACCTGAGGGGGAAGCAGCCTTACCAGGCCACAGAGGAAGACATGAAGCCAGTCCTGATAAGACCTGTTAGACTAGGGTCAGATGAAAGGGGAGGAGGTCCTCCCCTATCATTGGACTGGGGGAAGGACAGAGAAGAAGAAGAGGGAGGGAGGGTAGGGTTGGGATGGAATCGGGGAGGGGACTACAGCTGGGATACAAAGTGAAGAAACTGTAACAAAAAAATCATAAGAAATTATAGTAATAAAAAAGTAAAAAAAAAAATAATAAAAAAGTAGAAAAAAGAGTAACAGAGCAGAGAGGATGTTGCTTTTGTTGCAGTTCTGTTGAACACAATTGAGTTCAGTGAGTTTTTTTTTTTTTTCAGTTTTGCCCAGTTCTGTTCACTTCATTCAGTAAGTATAGTTCAGTTCTTAGAGTTCAGAGGCAGTTTTTCCAAGCAGAGGCATTCAGTAAGAAGCCAAGAGAAGCTGTATTGAATTCACTCAGTTTAGAGAGGAATTTGAGGTAGAAGAGCTGACTTGAACCAGCCAGTAAGAGGCCAGAAAGAGCTAGAAAGAATGAGCTTATTTGGCAGTCAGTAAGTACAGGATGCTGAATACAGTCCAGGCCTAGGTTAGCAGAGCCTGAAAGCTGAAGCCTTCAAAGCCTTATAGAAGATTAGATTTTATGGAAGCTAGAAGCTTCTAGGCCTAGTGATAGATAGAACAGAGCCACAAGAGCTCTGAGTGCAGAACAAGCCAATATTCATAAAGCTTGTGTATGACTCTCATCTCATCCTTTCCTCTGATGAAATAAAAGCACTCACAGTGAATACCATGACAGAAATCCTTATCAAATAAAATGTGGTTCTGGAGACCAGTCCCACACCCAAGAATCAGAGAACACTGCAGGTGTGGGGGAAGAAAAGGATAACAGTCAAAAAGAGGATCAGAGTTTGCCTTGAGATTGAGTCTTCTAGTATTATAAGAAGCTAAGCCCATAGTTTCATTTTTTAACATGTTACGAAATTGAACATTTATTATTATCTGAGACAAAAGCTACACTTTGTAATACTCAACTAGTGTCTGTCCTAACGTGTTGTTCATTTGTATTTATTAAGTTACTTATAGTTATGAGGTCATGCAAAATAGGCTTATATTTATACTTTATAATATTTTTGGTCAGTCCTCTAAAATAAATTGAGGTAAATAACTTACTTGCATTGTAATAAGATTGCTCCTTGATCAATTTATTCTCTTTGGGTATCACTAACATTTATTTATTCATTCATTCATTTATTTATTTATTTATTTATTTATTTATTTATTTATTTATTTATTTATTT
>NW_026585580.1:7585101-7662067 GCF_907164565.1 Psammomys obesus | reverse complement strand
TTTATTTATTTATTTATTTATTTATTTATTTATTTATTTATTTATTTTTACTGCTGTTTATTTCATTGGTATATCCTGGCTGCTGCCCCTTCCCTCATCTTCTCCCAATACCACCCTCCCTCCCTCTTCTCGCCCTATTCCCCTCCCCTAGTCCACAGATAGGGGAGGTCCTTCTTCGCTTCTGTCTGACTCTAGCCTATCAGGTCTCATCAGGACTGGTTGCATTGTCTTCCTCTGTGAACTGGCAAGGCAACATCCCTCAGGAGGAGGTGATCAGAGAGCCTGCCACTAAGTTCATACCAAAGAAAGCGTCTGATTGCCTTATGAAGGACCCCAACTGGATACTGAGACTGTGGGCTACATCTGAGCAGAGGTATTAGGTCCTCTCCATGCATTGTCTTTTGTTAGGCTATCATCATCCTCAGAGCTCCCAAGTGCTCAGTTTTTTGGTTGTGTTGGTCTCTTTTGGAGTTCCTGTCCCCTCCAGGTCTTCCTATCTCCTCCTTCTTTTATAAAGTTCCATGCATTCTACCCGAAGTTTGGTTACAAATCTAAGTCTCTGTTTCAATACTTCAATCAATAGAGTCTTTCAGAGGCCATTTGTAGGAGGCTCTGTCCTATTCCCTGTCTTCTCCTGCTTCTGATGTATATCACATTTGTCCTTTTGAACGAGCATTAAGCATTTTCCCTAAGATCTTCCTTGTTGTTTAGCATCTTTGGGAGTATAGATGTTAGTATGTTTACCCCATATTGTATGCCTCACACCCACTTATGAGTGAGTATATACATGTGCGCCTTTCTGTTTCTGGGTTACCTCATTTAAGATGATCTTTTCTGGTTCTCACCATTTGCCTGTAAATTTCATGATTTCCTTGTTTTTAACAGCTGAGTAGTATTCCATTGTATAAGTATACCACAATTTGTATCCATTCCACCATTGAGGGACGTCTAGTTTGTTTCTAGATTTTGGAATTTTTTTTTTTGTATTTTATTTTTTTCTTATCAGTTACATTTTATTAACTCTGTATCCCAGCCATGTCCCGATCCCTCATTCCCTCCCAGTCCCTCCCTCCCTCCCTCATCTCCACCGTCCCCCTTGCCAAGTCCATTGATAGGGGGGACCTCCTCCCCATTCATCTGATCCTGTTTTATCAGGTATTTTCAGGACTGGCTGCAAAGCTCTCCTCTGTGGCCTAACAGGACTGCTCCTCCCTTGGGGGGTGGGGAGGCCAAAGAGCCAGCCATTGAGTTCCTGTTAGAAATAGTCCTTGTTCCCCTCACTATGGGAAATCAATTGGTTACTGAGCTACCACAGGCTACATCTGAGCAGAGGTTCTAGGTTACATTCATACATGGTCCTTGGGAAATTTTAAAGTATTAAAAAATTTTAAAAGTACACACAAAAAGAAAAAAAGAAAAGTAAAAGGTAGAAGGGAAAATGTAGGAAGAAAGAAAAGGACTAATATGAAGTACAGAAACAAATCATCTAGAAAAAAATACTTTATTGTTTAACTATAATCGCAGGTTGAACAAAGAATAATTTTATAATAATGAGTTTCTAACAGTCTCTACCTGCTGGACAATCAGGTAGACTGTCCCATACATCCTTCATTCTCTCTCTCCCCATGGACTCTCTCCTTGGGGACATCCTTAGCTCTACAGCAGAACACTAGCTTTGGCCTTTCCTCCCCCTTGTTTAAGCCTCCTGTAGATCCCACTGACCATCTCTTCCTGGCCAACCTCCACCTCCTTGTCACAGTGTCCCGGCCTCCAACTTTGCTCCCCATGGCTTAACCACAGGCCATGCCTGTCTCAAGACATTTTTCACTCTAACTAAACCTCAGTGTATTCCCTAGAACTGAAACAGAAAAATAGATGCAGCCGCCTGTGGATCCCATGAAGCATTCAGGTTGTAAATCATTCCCTCTACCAGCCTCTTTTCAGCTACTCAATGCCTATGACATAACCTAGTGCCAGGTGTGGAGTATTTCCACTGCTCCTACCAGCTGCATAGTAACATGTGTACCCTTTAAACGGTCACTGTGGACATCATGGCTCTTTCTGTGTCTTGTTTGTTCTCTCTGTCTTCTGATATCTCTGTCTGCCCATCTCTGCCTCCTTCTGTCCCCGTGTCTCTCTCTGTCTCCATCTGTCTGTCTGTCTCTCTCTCTCTCATGTTCCCACTCCCACATCCCATCCCACAAAGGCCTTTCACTCTTCCCTGCATTAGATATGTTGCATGGTATGACTTTAAGGCTTCAATCTGTAAAAATGTCATCTTTTGCTTACCCTAAGAATCCCACCCTCCTGGCTTTCTCTTCCCCCAGCCTCCAACACCAGAAAGTATTCTCCATGAACAGACTAGCTGAGCAGGCCAGTAGAACAGGCAACACACAGCCAACATACTCTCTGAAAATCCAGAGAGGAAACAGAAATCAGGTAACCAAATACTCACCCAACAAAGACAAACCTAGGAGTCAGCACCCCTACCTATAATAACCCCAAGCTCAGATACCTAGATGCTAGAGTAAGAATGCAACCAATAACAGCCAGGGCAATATGGCTCCTCAGGAGCCCAGCCATCCTACTACAACAGTCCCTAAATATTCCTATATAGGTGAAGCACAAGGAAAAGACCAATTTAAAAATTACAGTGGAGGTCCTTAAACACTCATTAATAAATCCTCCAAGGAACTCTAGAAAAACACAAATATTTAAAGGAAATGAATAAATACATGAAAAAGAACAAATCGTTAAACACGGGAAATAAAACTATAAAACTGGTCAGGACCTAAAAATGAAAATAGAAACAATACAAAAATAAAAGAAAATGCAAATTGAGGGAAGTCTGGAAATGAAAAATTTAGGAATTAGAAGAGTTACCAAAGTACCAAATTAAAAGTGATGGAAGAGAGAATCTCAGCCATTGAAAATACAAATGAAGAAATGGATACATTGATCAAAGAAAATATTGAATCTAGAAAATTTGTGACATAAGTCATATAGGAAATCTAGGATACAAGAAAAAGTCAAAATAGTAATAGAATAGCTAAGGGAGAAGATTCCCAGGTCAAAGGCCCAAAATATTTTCAACAAAATAATAAAAGAACCCTGTAGAAAACTAAAGTCCAAGTGCATCAAAGACCTCAACATAAAACCATACACACCAAATCGGTTAGAAGAAAAAGTGAGGAAGAGCCTAGAACTCATTGGCACAGGAAACAACTTCATGAACAGAACACCAAAACACAGGCTTTAAGATAAACAATCAAGAAATGGAACCTTATGAAACTGAAAACCTTCTGTAAAGCAAAGCACACTGTCCTCAGAATGAAACAACAGCCTACAGACTGGGAAAGGATCTTCATCAACTCTATATCTGACCGCAGGCTAATATCCAGAATACATAAAGAACTCAAGGAGTTGAAAGGACCAAATCAAGTAATCCAATTAAAAAATGGGGTACAGAGCTAAACAGAATTCTTTGTAGAGGCATATAGAATGGCAGAGAAACACTTGAAGAAATGCTCAATGTGCTTGTCATCAAGGAGATGCAAATCAAAACAACCTTGATATTTCACCTCACACCCACCAGAATGGCAAAGATAAAAATCTCAAGTGAAGTATCCCAGAAGCAGAAAGACACACACGGTACATATTCACTGATAAATGGATATTAGACATTAATATAAGATAAACATTCTAAAATCTGCACACCTAAAAAGCTACGCAAGAAGGAGGACCCTGGGTAAGATGATCAATCTTCACTCAGAAAGACAAACAGGATGGGCATTGGAAGAAGGAGAAAACAAGAAACAGGACAGGTGCCTACCACTTAGGGCCTCTGAAAGACTTTACCCTGCAGTGTATCAAAGCAGATGGGCTGAGACTTATAACCAAACTTTGGGCAGAGTACAGGGATCTCATGAAAGAAGGCGGGGTTAGTAAGACCTGGAGAGGATAGGATCTCCACAAGGAGAGCAAAACTACCAAAATATCGAGGCACAGGGGCCTTTTCTGAGACTGATACTCCAATCAAGGACCATTCACGGATATAATATAGAATGCCTGCTCAGAGGTAGCCCATGGCAGCTCAGTATCCAAGTGGGTTCCCTAGTAATGGCAACAGGGACTGTCTCTGACATGAACTCAGTGGCTGGCTCTTTGACCAACCCCTCCTGAGGGGGGAGCAGCCTTTCCAGGCCACAGAGGAGGACATTGCAGCCAGTCCTGATGAGAACTGATAAGCTAGGGTCAGAGGGAAGGGGAGAAGGACCCCGCCTATTAGTGGACTTGGAAAGGGAAATAGGAGGAGATGAGGGTAGGAGGGTGACATTGGTAGGGAATGAATAAACTACAATTCATATAAAAATATAATTAAAAAAGTAAAAAAATAATAAGAAAAAGAAATTTTCCCAAAGATCATGCCTCTAAAGAAATATAAAGAATACCGAATAAATTGAACTAGGTAAGGAAGTCCTCCTGCCTCACAATAATGAAAAGGCTATGCATACAGAACAAAGAAAGAACAATAAAAGCTGTAACATGTAATCTATAAGAATTATGTCTGACATTACAGTGGGGACTCTAAAAGCCAGATGTCCTACCTACTCCAAGAGACCACAGGTGCCAGCCCAGGCAGACTACTATACCCAGCAAAATTTTCAGTCACCGTAAATGGAGAAAATAAGATATTCGATGATAAAGTCAAATTTATACAGTGTCTCCTTAAAGTCGGCTCTACATAAGATGTCAAAGGGATTATTCTAAGATTACAAATACATATGAAAACTCAAACTGAGGAGGATGTGAAACAAGGGGAACATGCCTCCACAGCTCCAGGGAGTGCAAATTTACACAGCTACTGTGGAAATCAATTTTGCAATTCATCATAAAATCCAGAATTGATCTACCTAAAGACCAGGGTGTAGTATTCTTGGCTGTCTATCCATAAGACACTACTTCCTACCACAAGAACACTATCTCAACTATGTTTATAACAGCTTTAGCTGTAATAGCCAGAAACTAGAAACAACATAGATGCCCTTCAATTGCAGAATGGATAAAGAAAATGTGGTACATTTACACAATGGAGTATTCCTCAGCTGTTAGGAAAAGAAAAAAAAATGATATCATGAAACTTGCAAGCAAAGGGATGGAACTAAAAAAAATAAATATTTTGCTTTTTCTGACCATTTCTGAATTATATTGTGTTTCCTTTTATTCCGTAGACAGTCTTTGGCACATGTTTTAACCCTCTTGAATAAGTTACTCTTTACAATGGATGCAATACAGAAATTTTTGTTCTATTAATATGCATTATTAAAGTATAATGTGTGCAAATAAGAAAATGAGTCATCCTTATTTTTTGCCTTTTCTAGCCTTGATATGAGGACTTTTGTCTTATCTTATTGTATCTTGTTTTTGTTTTTGTTTTTGTTTTCCATGTTTGGTTGTTGTCTCTTGAAGGCCTGTTCTTTTTCTGAAGGGGAATGGAGGGAAGGTTGAATTTGGGAGAGAGTAGAGGTGGGTTGGATCTGGGAGGAGTGGTAGGTGAGAAAACTGTGGTCAGTATGTATTGTATAATAGAAAATCTAATTTCAATAATAGAATGATAAAATTACTGAAGTGATTGAGAGTTATTGAGTAGTTAAAAAGCTAATGGATATAGTTTCCAATAAATCATGTCAACAGAGCTTTTTAAAATAAAAAGTTGTTTTCCTAACCATTTTCAAGAATTCTACAATTTCTCTTGTAGAATGATTATTAATATACCTCTTCTAATTACAAAAGTTTTATGGGCCAAGTATGTGTGAGAGAAGTGGAAGGAATTTTAATACCGAGGCCGGTCTTTGAGTAGTCCGCTGACTAACAGCTAATAAACACACCCAGTGCTTGATGACTAGAGGAGATTATTTTTATCCAACCGAAATATTTAAGGCCAGATATACTGAATCAGAATCTCAGTCATATAATTTTACTGATAAGTAAAATACCTATATTCAGTTGATTTCTTTTCATGTTTCAAAGAGAGCAGCCACCAAGCCCAGATTAGTAGTTTATAAGTAATTAAAGTAATTAAAGATGTTTCATCATAACACTACGCTATTTGCTTCTGTATCAACTTCAGGCAGAAAAAAATGCAAGTGCCACTATTTAATTTAACAGACTTTTAAATCAAAATAAGATCATTTAAAACATCTTGAGATATGGGGGGTGAAACTCAGGCGTACTTGGGTGATTTCGTAGGCATTCAAGTTGTTATATATAAGCAAATAGACTGAGAAGCTTAAACTTACTTTGTATCTTCTAATTACAGGACAAAAGTACATTTTGGAAGTGGAAAGTACTTTTATTTCAGCCACATTCTGTCAGTATTTCCACTGGCAGTTCAGTATTTCTTGCACTTTATCTAGATTAAGCCTTAACATAACTCTTTAATCAAAGCCCCTACACTGACATGTGGGTGACTGGTTCTAATGGAATTAGGTTAAAAGAAGGGCTGTCATGTCCACAACAGCAGCTCACCACCCAACGGGGGCCATTATTTCTTTTAGAGCTTTCAAATTTGACATTGAACAAGAGGCTTGACCAAATGAAACAACAAAGCAATTCCCACTGCTGAGCATGCCAAATGAGTTAGTAGAGTTTTCTCCAGAGTTATTTCTTTACAATGGAAAAGTTTTTGAAAGGCGACGAATTTTGGTTACAACTCCTTTACCACTAAAACCTAATCTTCACATCTCTTATTTACTAAATTAACCCAGTTATTCTATAATAAGATGCTTCATTTTTCTTTTATCTCAGATTCATGGCTCTTACAGAACATCAGTTTTTAATTTGTTTTAGGCAGTTCCCGGGGAGGAATTTATTACTCTGGTTTAGCTAAATTTACATGACATTCAACTTTCTTCTTGTGTACAACTCCATTTCCACAATCATTTAGATATTCTGTTAAACTCAACTGAATCACAAAAGAAAACCAGAAGACATAAATATGGAGAATAGACCAGTACGGAAGAGAGAGCTGTGGCCTGGCTCAGAAGAAAAGAAAAGAGGCTAGACAGTACAGAGACAATAATCAAAATGCAGTATATACATGCATGGAATTCCCAAAGAAAATACTTAGTGAATAATATATAAAAGTGATCTGGAAATTCTTCAGCAAATTAAGGTGATTTGTAGTATAATTTCAGTAATATAATTGTGATAATTTGAAATGTGATACTTTGACTTATGTTTATATCATATCATGCTGTAAAATACACAGCATCCACTGAACATTTTCATTGTATTTAGTTGTTTTCACATTAAGTATTGTTATCACACAGATGAAGTATTTATGTAGTTACCATTACACTGTTTTGGTATTTCAATGTTAATCACATATGATAATTTGTAGAACAAAGGTCTCATTTTTAAAATTCCTCTTTTAAACTTGGGCTATAATTTTATGATTCCTTTGTGCATCCCATAGCACTGATTTATATTTCTTTGATGAAGAATATCTATTGTCAGGAAATGGTAACTGACGGTTGTTTTTCTTGTGCTCCTTATGTCAATATGTAGGTGTTAGCTTTCCTAGGGAATGCCAAAACCTCAAAAGACACACCTTTTCCTGCTGATTAGATAGTACCAGTAAATATTAAATAATTCATTATTTGTGACCTGTTTTCTGCCTCTGAAACTTCTTCTCTCATCATGTGATAATTCACGTGAGTGTGTATGCACGTGTGTGTACCTGTGTGTGTGTGTGTGTGTGTATGTGTGTGCATGTGTGTGAGTCTGTATGTGTGTGTATTTTAAACAAAGGCATGTCTGACCATTGTAATTTATAAAATATATTTAATCTGCCAGGGAATTTTATTTTTCAAGATCTTTTGCTATATATCTTGGGTATAAATATATATGTAATTCTTTATTATAAATGTTAAAATTAATGATTGTAACTGAAAAATTATTTTGAAGAAGTTATTGCACTGAAGAAAATCATTCAATATAATGCTTGAACTGCAAAATTAGGTTAAAATAAGACTAGATTTAATTTTCTACACAAGTTGAAAGATTCTAGAATAGACTTAAAAAAAAAACCAGTAAATTAAAACACCCATCAGTCTTTTACATTAAAAAAAGTTAAGCTTCAATGCTCTTCTTTTGAAAATCTTCTGAAATCTCTCCCTCTATCTCTCTATCTGTGTGTGTATGTGTGTGAGTGAGTGAGAGAGGGGGGGAGAGGGAGAGAGGAAAATAGAGGGAATATTCTAAGTGTCTCTGTGTTTCTAGTGTAGTATACGAATGAGGACAGGATGCAGTCTTCACTTCTTGAGAAGGATTTCCGGTGCTCTGTACCTCAGGCCTTATGCTATAACAGGGCACCAGAGCACATGGCCTACAACCCTGATTCCCTTATGATAGTGTCAGTGAGCTAAGTATGGTTTCCACATTTCTAAATGGTGGCAGAAAAAAACAATAGCATTACAACACCTGAAAACAAAATAAATCTCACTGCCCTGGTCAACGGATTAAGTTGCTTTGGAACTCAGATATATTTGTGGTTGACCCACTTCCTATGACTGCTTTTAAAACATGATATTTACTCTGTCAACTGATGAAAGGCACAGTGTAGTTTCAATGTTAACATGTTTATTATCTGACACTCTGTGGATGAAATGGCTGTTGATTTACTGCAAGCATTCATGAACCTCAACTAAACATATAGGTATTCACGGAGACGCAGTCACTGGTTCCACTTGGCAGTAGCCCAACCATATGTGATAACATTAAGCCATGCATTGAGGTGAGAGCACCACGATAATGGTAACTAGGATGCAAGCCATGTGTCTTATGTTTTAACCCCTTTGAATTTTTTCACTATTTAGAAAACAATTTCAAACTATTTTCTCCTCCCCCTTTTAACCATTCAGAACATTTTCCTATCTATTCTTTTCAAGAAAAAGAGACTTTTAAATCTACAGACAGTTTTGTTTTCCCCCCAATATCTGAGGTGGATGGCATGGCTTATCTCTCTTGTTCTATAATTTGGTAGTTTGGTGAAAATCGCCACCCCAGGACCTCTACTACACTCATACAATTGACTACTTGGTAGCTTTCTTGTCCTTTGCAGAAGAGCTCTGCAGGAGGTCATCAACATCACTAAATGGAAGGCTAGTCCAACAGAAATGGAGCTCTATCAGAGTTAGCTTTGCAGGAACGGGGTGAGCTAGTCATTGCAATTCACTTTTCTTCCACTAAAAATGATGACCCCAGTAACAGGTATTGAACTAAATTTTAAAATATGCATACAAGTCATATTGCCTTATATTAAATCTATTTAACAGCGCTTCAATTTCATCTTTTTCTGACTAACATTTTAGCACATAAAGGTATTTATTTACTAATATTGCCACATAATAAACATCACTATAGATGTGTTATGCACTAATATACTTGATTTCTGTGAGGTTGAGTCTTACAAAATGACTTTTTTTTTCTTGTCTGTTTGTTTTTTGTTTTGTATCTGAGTTTTCAATTATTTTCAGTAATGAATCTGTTTTCAAACAGAGTAAAAGAGCATTCATTTTTGACTAGTTAATTATCTCTTTCATCATGAAATTGCATTTCAAACATTCAAGATATGAACAAGTACACTGTGTTGGAGCCACTTAGAAAAGCCGCAGATACCTCTGAAATCCCTGGGCATTTTAGCATCAGTGCATTGAAATATTTGATGATAATTCAATTATTGTTCTCATGATAATGATACACATTAAATGTATGAACATGAAGGAATGTATTTATTGTTTTTAATCATTAGACTTTAACAGAAAACTTTAAAACGCTTTATAAATGCTTAACATAGCTTTTGAATTACTAAAAAACTCTGTTATGTGTACTTTAAAATGTTAAAATTTGACCCTGTTTCTTAACCACAGGGTATTGTACAAATGAATTGATGCTCTATGTCATTTCTCTGACTTTTATTCTTATGCTTCTAAATAATCTTTCACTGAATTGGTTCACAGATGAGTCAAATGAGAAAAGCTTATACTAGTACTATCGCTTTAGATAGGAGACTAAAAGGAACAGAGTATGAACTGGATCACGGAGAAAATATATACACAGATGCACACACACATGCACATGCTACACAAACACACATATACTTACAGAAAGAGAGAGAGAGATAGAGAGAGAGGCTAGAGTAATATACAGTGAAATAGAAGAGAACAAGAAAATATTATTTTAGAGCAAAGTTCTAGAAATGGGAAATTTCCATTCACCTACAATGACTGTTTTATAAGAGGCCAAGGATGGTGCTATAAAATAATTATAGAGACATTTTCCTAATCTGAGTGACTCAATTTCAAGCATAGCTAAATGAGGCAATTACAGAAGGACTCTATTGTGAAAGGGTTAGGTTTTCACTGGTTTTAGAGCGTGCACACATATAATCTGTTATAAAATAGAAAGGAATCATATTCTTGAAAAAGAAAGTGTGCATGAGCCTTTTGTTTAAATCCTGGAAAGTGGGAGGCTGTTGTCAAAATAGAGAAGAGATATTTCATTAAAATATTTTCTTTGCACAAAATGGGTGTGATGTTTTAGAAGTTCTGAATATAAGTGAAACATTGATCCATATTTTAGCACAGTTACATTTGTAAATTTAGACCCCGTCCCCCAGAGAGGATGACAGAGGGGGCTAGAGCTGGGATACAAAGTGAATAAACTGTATTAATAAAAAAAATAAATTAGAAAAAGAAAAAAAAGTAAGTTTATCAGAAAGCCCAGCACAGACAGAGAACCCTGGGAAGCTGAGTTAGCTGCAGGACCCAAGTTTCATTGCCTGCATTTCAAGGAAGACTGTGGGGCACTGCAACAGCTCTAGGCTCAGAGATCTTTCTGCTTGCACCCCAGCTGCCTGGCCGCCTGTGCCAGAAACAGGGAGCCCAGCACAGATATAGAACCTGGGAGAACTGAGCTAGTTACAGGACCCAAGTCCGTTGTCTTCCTCCCCAAGGATGTCTGTGGGGAAGTGGAGCAGCTCTAGGCTCAGAGATGTTTCTTCCTGCTCCCCAGCTGCCTGGCATACCTGGGTCACAAACAGTGAACTATTGGAGACAGTGAATTCAGCAGGGTGCCCCTTCCTTCCTTAGCTGCATCTAAACCTCCAGCAGCCACTTCTGAGCTCCTGGACTTTCCTTTTCTCCTTTTAGACTACTCCAGACTCCAGACAGAGGTGGACCCAGTCTGCTGTACAGGATGCAAAAACAGCCAAGGGTACAGACAAACAGATGGCCAGCGTGTAGACAGTCTTATGGAATAAGGGGATATAAAATAACCTGGAGCAGACAAGAGCCACACAAGGAGACTAAGACAAAAAATAAAAAATAAATAAATAAAATGAAAAATAAAAAATAAAAAGAATCCAGGTCCAGGGGCAACTGATAAACCAAAGACCATACATAGAAAGGATCTAGACCCCTGCTCAGGTATAGCCCATAGACAGCTCAATCTCCGTGTGGGTTCGCTTGTAATTGAAGAAGAGACAGTCTCTGATATGAACTCCATAGCTCCTTGATCACTTCTCTCTGGTGACCTAGCCAGTCCACCGCCGAGAGGATCCAGGCAGTCCTATGGGTACCTGATAAGCCAGAGTCAGACAATAGGAGTGGAGGACCTCCCCTATCAGTGGGCTAGGGATGAGGGAGAGGGGAGGAAGAGGTAGGAAGGGTGGGATTGGGAGGAGATGATGGAGGGGCTGCAACTGAGAGACAAAGTGAATAAATTGTAAATAGTAGTAGTAATAATAATAATAATAATAATAATAATAATAAAACTATTCACATGAAAAAAAATTGTAAGTTTACATGTAGATCACTTTACCAATATAGAATCTGACAACTGAAAAAAACTGAAGAGCCGGAAAATAAGGAGTGTATATATTATTTCATGCAAATCAAAAAGTAAAAAAAAGCAGTAACAAAAGATAGCTTCAGTTCAAGGACAATGGAGAAAATCCTAGATGTAATCAGTAACACTTTAACGCAGAAGCTGAAAGGCAGAGGGGGTGCAGATTTGATTTAATGCAACAATGTTAATGTAGAAAACTGAGTTACCAACACACACAAGTATACAAAGTATCTATAATATTTAAGATGTAAAATAAGAGCAAAAACATTTAGATATTTCCTTTTATTATTTTCAAATGCTTTCAAAAGTCTTTTTGTATCCAATAAGAGAACTGATGATGTAGAATGAATTTCAAGTTGTTGTGAGACCCACAGACAATAAGATCTCACACATTCATTTTCAATATTTTAAGTGGCAAATCTCTCTTGTCTTGTGAAACTTTTAACTACTTTGTTTCCTCGGGGCAACTCCCACAGAAAATGAATAATTTAGTCATACTACTAATTAAAAACTATGTAGGAGTCCCACTGCCTATGAAAGTTGAAAAGCAGGGTCACTAATTATCTGTTACTTCAATTTGTGGTCTGAAATTGCTCTAAGCTTCTTCAGGAATTGTATGCAGAGTTTGCAAGAAGACCAATTCAGTACTTTAAGACACTTTTACAAGATTGCAGACTCTACACTTAAGATCTGTTAATTATGACTATGTCTATATTTATATATTTTCTCTTTTTCTCTCTCTATCTATCTATGTATCTATCTATCTATCTATCTGTCTATCTATCTCTTCAAATACACACACACAATGAATAAATAAACTGAAGCCATGAATCACTGAGAGCCCATTTTAATAAATTAATGATTTCCATGTAATATGATAATGATTCTTCTGTAAAAAGTGTGTTTTAATCAACCATTCAGTATCTGCTTTGGTACACTGCTAGGTAGAGTCTTTCAGAGGCCCTCTGTGATAGGCTCCTGTCCTGTTACTTATTTTCTCCACTTTCAATGTCCATCCCATTTGTCTTCTAAATAAGGACTGAACATCTTACCCCAGGTTAGATTTCAATATGTTTATCTTATCATATAGGTCTATATAAGTGAGTATATACCATGTATGTCTTTCTCCTTCTGGGATACTTCACTCAGAGTGATCTTTTTTAGGTCCAACCACTTGCCTACAAATTTTATGATTTCCTTGTCATTAATTGCTGAGTAGTAGTCCATTGTGTAAAAGTACCATAATTTCTGTATACATTCCTCTGTTGATAGACATCTGGGTTTTTTCCAGTTCTGGCTATTACAAATAAAGCTGCTGCAAACATGGTTGACCAAACCTTTGACAGGGTGCAAGGAATCATATGAAAGAAGGGGAGTTAGTATGACCTGGAGAGAAAAGGAGCTCCACAAGGACAAATTATATCAGTGCTCAGGGGCCCTCTATGTGACTCTTTCTCCAACCAAGGACCATGTATGGATATAACCTAGAACACCTGCTCGGATGTAGCCCGTGGTAGCTCAGTATCCAAATGGGTACCCTAGTAATGAGAACAGGGACTATTTCTGACATGAACTCAATGGCTAGCTCTTTCACACACCCCCACCCCCACCCAGGAAGGAGCTACCCTGCTAGGCCATAGAGGAGGACTTTGCAGCCAGTCCTGAAGATAGCTGATAAACCAGGGTCAGATGGAAGGGGAGGACCTCCTAAATGTATTAATTCAAATAGAATTAGTTTACTTTTTCACCCTACTTTCTTCCTTCTAGCTGCTCCCAGCCACTTTCCCATTGATTACTCCCATTTTTACCATGACGCTCAAGTTGACAAGCACTTTATCTTGTATTATGGCTATTATATGCATAAATGCGTTTACACATGTGTATTCACAAATGTATACAACCTGCTGAGTCGTTTCTATTGTTTGTGTGCATATGATTTCAGAGTAGAATTTTTAAATAATTTTCATTAATTTTTTAAGTTTTTTTTTTTAGTTTCAGTTTTTTTTTCAATTATATTTGACCCCAGTTTCCAAAACTCTTCAACTATCATTTTCCTGTTCCAACATCCAACAACTTTGTAATAAAAATATTACCCTTAGCTCTTCAAAGTATACTTTGTTAGCTGCTGGGAGAGGAAGAAGTGGCAGTTGATTTCAAGAGTGTGGTCCCTGTTGGAAGGCCTGCACATATTTTTAAGAGGTGGGTAGGAAATCAGTCAATGTAACTGTGTGTGTGTGTGTGTGTGTGTGTGTGTGTGTGTGTGTGTGTGTGTCTCAGAGAGAGATACAGAGAGAGATTTTGAAATTTTAATCAAGGGTTTTTGTCTATGAATGCTCATGTTCAATTTGCTACTGAGCTGCAGAACCATTGCTTTTTATTCTTTGCTTTGTTTTTTTTAATTCTTTTTTTGTTTTGTTTTGTTTTCTTTTTTTAATTTTTTACTAATTACACTTTATTCATTTTGTATCCCCTCATAAGCCCCTCCCTCCACCCCTCCCGATCCCACCCTCCCTCCCCTTTCTGCATGCATGTCACTCCCCAAGTCCACTGATAGGGGAGGTTCTCCTCTCCTTTCTGATCTTAGTCTATCAGTTCTCATCAAAAGTGGCTGCAATGTCCTCTACTGTGGCCTGGTAAGGCTGCTCCCCCTCAGGGGGAGGTGATCAAAGAGCAGGCCAATCAGATTATGTCAGAGGCAGTCCCTCTTCCCATTACTATGTAACCCACTTGGGCACTGAACTGCCATGGGCTACATCTGTGCAGGGGTTCTAGGTTATCTCCACGAATAATCCTTGGGTGGAGTATGAGTCTCTGGGAAGTTCCCTGAGTTCAAATTATCTTGTTCTGTTGCTTTCCTTGTGGAGTTCCCGTCCCCTCCAGCTCTTACTATTTCCCACTTCTTACATAAAATTCCATTCACTCTGCCTATCAGTTCGCCATCAGGCTCAGCATCTTTCACCATCTGAAAGCAGAGGCTTTCAGAGGCCCTCTGTAGCACGTTCCGAGGTTGTTTCCTATTTTCTTTTTCTTCTGATGTCCATCCTCTTTGCCTTTCAGGATGGGGATTGAACATTTTAGTTAGGGTCCTCTCTTTTGCTTAGTTTGTTTAGATGTACAGATTTTAGTGGGTTTATTCTATGTTGTATGTTTATATGAGTGAGTATATACCATGCATGTCTTTTTGCTTCTGGGACAACTCACTCAGGATGATCCTTTCCAGGTCCCACCATTTACCTGAAAATTTCATGATTTCCTTATTTTTCATTGCTGAGTAATACTCCATTGGATAGATGTACCACAGTTTCTGTATCCATTCTTCAGTTGAGGGGCATCTGGGTTGTTTCCAGCTTCTGGCTATTACGAATAAAGCTGCAAAAAACATGGTTGAGCAAATGTCCTTTTTGTGTACTTGCGCCTCTTTTGGGTATATGGCTAGGAGTGGTATGGCTGGATCTTGAGGAAGCACTATTCCTAGTTGTCTGAGAAAGCGCCAGATTGATTTCCAGAGTGGTTGTACCAGTTTACATTCCCACCAGCAGTGGAGAAGGGTTCCTCTTTCTCCACAACCTCTCCAGCATGTGTTGTCCCTTGAGTTTTTCATCTTGGCCATTCTGATGGGTGTAAGGTGAAATCTCAGGGTTGTTTTGATTTGCATTTCCCTAATGGCTAATGAGGTTGAGCATTTCTTTAAGTGCTTCTCTGCCATTCGATATTCCTCTACAGAGAATTCTCTCTTTAGCTCTGTTCCCCATTTTTTAAGTGGATTACTTGATTTGTTGCTTTTCAGCTTGTTTAGTTTTTTATATATATTGTTTTATTATTATTATTATTATTATTATTTACATTTTATTAACTCTGTATCCCAGGTGTATCCTGCTCCCTTATTCCCTCACAATCCCACCCTCCCTCCCTCATCTCCTCCCTTTTCATTTCCAAGTCCACTGATTGGGGAGGACCTCCTTCCTTTTCATCTGACTCTGTTTTATCAGGTACCTTCAGGACTGGCTGCAAAGTCCTCCTCTGTGGCCTAGCAGGCCTGCTCCTCCCTTGGGGTGTGGGGAGGTCAAAGAGCCTGCCATTGAGTTCCTGTCAGAAATAGTCCCTGTTCCCCTTACTATGGGAAACCAATAGGTTACTGAGCTACCAGGAGCTTCTTTATTAATTATAATTTATTCACTTTGTATCCCCCCTGTGGTTCTCTCCCTCCTGCCATCCCAATCCCTCCCTTCTTCCACCCTCTGCATGCATGCCCCTCCCCTAGTCCACTGATAGGGAAGGACTTCTTTTCCTTCCTTCTGATCCTAGTCAATTAGGTCTCATCAGGAGTGTGCATTGTCTTCTTCTGTGGCCTGGTAATGCTGCTTCCCCCTCAGGGGGAGGTAATTAAAGAGCAGGCCAATCAGTTCATGTCAGAGACAGTCCCTGTTTCTATTACAATGGAACCCACTTGGATACTGAACTGCCATGGGCTACATCTAGATAGGTTCTTGTTTTGTTTCCAGGATAGCCTTGCATTTGTAGACTGTCTCTGACATAATACACCTGAGATTACAAGTGTGAACTGACATGCTCAGGCCAGTTTGATAATACTTTATCCTATTGTATTATCCTCAATTTGATAATACATTATCATATAAAATTATATTTTTCCATTCTTGGTGTCATTTATTTGCAGTTCTAGGACTCCGGAAGCTCAGAGAGCTTTATAGTGAGTGAAGTCAGCAAATGTTACAGGAATCACCATAACATAAGACAGCAAAAGGCAGGAGATCACATATGTCATATGATGTCTTGGAATATAATATATAACTAAAAGTATGAAATGAAAACTTGGTAATGATGGTTATTTTAATGACTGGCTTTTAAAGCAGGAAACAAATGAGACATTAAGTTGGAGGTCGATAGATTCTTAACTTCCCAACTGAATGGTAGAAGATCTCATGATATTACTTTAGCAATATGAAGTGATAGCTTCAGCTCATCATTTATTACCATGGTCTTGCAGTTGTAATCTTTATTTTGATGTAGAGAATATTAAATTCAGCAGATTCCAATGTCTCTGGTTCCTTTGGAACATACTTTCTGAAAAGGTGGTGCTTTACAGATCTTGCTTTCTGGGACTATGCAATATTTAGGAGGAGTAACTGAGATGAGGAGCTTCTTGCTATTTCTCTGCATGTCTACTATCTTCATTGAAACAGAAGTCACAGGAGTAGAATATAAATCACATGAGACTAGAAGTCTCAGTAAACAAAGCACTGAAACGTACTCTAACTGTGAACATTAATATTTTTTCTTTACCACATATGCTGTTCTTATTTTTATTCAAATAGATTATTTGTAACACAATGCTCATACGAAAACCCATTTCAAGAAATGATAATGAAAAATTAAACAAGGTGAGATTAAACAACAAACCGTTAGTCTCCACCAGGTATTATAAAACATGCAAGCTGTACCTTTTATGATTAGGCTATTGGAAAGGACATAAATAATGTCTTCTTCAGGTTTAATCTGTGCTAAGCACATGACGTATGTCGTAATTTTATATGCTCACTTTTATGTGCATGTGATACATACACATAATGATACTGGGAAAATAAAGTTTATGTACTACATTATTTAATAGATTTCTTTAAAAACTAAATTTAATAGTTAAGCTTGAAAACTAGTTGTATAGGAGCATGAAATCTTGGACTTGTGTACAGCACTTACATAGAATAAAATATTTTAATTTAATATCATGAATATATTTATAATTTTGGAGTGATTACAATGAACTTAGACTTGTTTTCTTGAGAATAGGCCTTTGATCCTGAGTTTAATGAGTTTAGACAGTAATATGGAAATTGACACACATACAGAATACACCAAATAATAAAAGTGGCAAATCAACATATTATACAAAGAAATACAGAGGGGCTAGAGAGAGGGTTCGTTGGCAGGAGCATTTTCTGTGCAAGCTCCTGAGTTTGAATTCATAGTATACAGGTAAAAGTAGGGCATGACCCTGAGCATGTATGAAGGAAGAAAGGCAGGGGCTTCCTGGCCATCAACATAGGTTCAGGTTCAGTAGGAGAACCTCTGTCAGGAAGAAGGCTATGAACAGTAGAACAGAACACACACCTGAGGCTTTCCTCTACCACATACAACCAGAGGTGCTACATCCACACTCAAATAACACTCTCTCTCTCTCTCTCTCTCTCTCTCTCTGGAACACAATTGAGTGATAGAAAGATCTATGTAAATGTATGATATAATCTATATAAAAACGAAACACAAAGAACTTCTTATGAATGAGAATAACTTGGAAGACAATTTAATTTGCAGGACATGCTCTATATTTTGTTTGTATGGTTATAAGCATTTCTATCACTTATTAAAAACCTTGCCTTTTCGTTATAACAAAAGCAATTATCAAGTTTTTATTTTATTTAAAAAATCTGATTTTACTTTATATGTCTTCTAGCATAAAAAATGTCATCTTACTGTGTTTTGTAAATATTGTAACTATCATATGATTCTTCATAACCAGGGTAGATCTGAAAATATGCAACTAGTCTGAATTTTTTTTTTTTTTATTGAATCCAGATGACACTTAAACAGAATTTGAAGAGGACTAATGGGAAATAGCAGGATAAAAAATCTCTGAAACTATTTGGTTGTCTCTCAGGGGTTGAGGGTGGGATCCTAATGTGTAGGTCTGAAGACCCTACACATAAAGAAATTGATTCAGATGAACTGAGTTGGATCTTTCCTGGGGTCTAGCTTCTAGAAAGCTACCAAGGAAAAAAGCAATTCAGTAGCCCTACTCAGGTGCAATAACTATGAGCCACAACAGTTTGTAGAATGACAATGTATGCATTAATGTACAATAACGAACATGTGAGAACCAATAACTGTCTGATTAGACCAAAAACCAGAGAGACTGTAGACTTGAAGGGGTCGAAGGGAAGGGTATGAGTGAAGGTGGCTTAGAGCAGGTGCAGGCAGGCAGGGACTGCAGGAAGGGGAAACTGATGCAATTGTATTTCAACTAAAAACATTAAAAAATAGATCTATGTACAGGAGAGCTACTGTTTTTGGGGGCTGGTTAATTTTGTATCCAGGCACTTTGCTGAAGAAGCTTATCACATGTGGGAGTTCTCTAGTTAAGTTTTGGGGGTTGCTTATGCATATTATCATATCATCTGCAAATAGTGATACTTTGATATCTTCCTTTCTTATTTGTATTCCCTTGATTTTCTTTAGTTGTCTTATTGCTCTGTCTAGGACTTTCAGAACTATGTTGAAGGGATATGGAGAGAGTGGGCACCCTTGTCTTGTTCCTTATTTCAGTGGAATTGCTTCAAGTTTCTCTCCATTTATATTATCTCTAATAAACAAATTTTAGCCATATAGTACAGTATAAACATACTACAATTCACAGACCCAAAGAAGATAAATAACAAGGAAGACCTAAGGGAGGAAATGCAATAGACAGTGGAAGCTGTTGAAAAGAGGAAACAGTGTAGGAGAGGGATGAAGAAGGAGATTAGACCTGGAGAGAACAGGTGGGGAGGACAGAGGGCATGCAGAGAGAAGAGAAGCAGTGGACAGGTCATCTATGTGACAAGCTGGAGACCTACAAGAGTGAAGACTACTGGGAAGATATGAGTCACTCTAGTTGAGACTCCTAGTAGCTGTGGTCATCGAACTGAAAAGGACACTCTACTTAGACAGGACTGCTATTAGAGAGCCACAAAACTCCAACCCAAAATTTACCCTGTCTACAAGATGTGCAGTGATGAAGATAGAGCAGAGATTGGGGAAATGTCCAACCAATGCCTTCCCCAACATGAGACCCATTCCGTGGATGACAGCTAACACTTGATGCTAGTAAGCCACTCTCCTGTGTTTGAAGACTGGAGCCTAGCAAGCTGTCCTTCAAGAGGCTCCATCCAGGAGCTGGAAATAGCTGCTGAGACCCACGACCAGTCATTGGGCAGAGCACAGGGAGTCTTGTGGAAAAGTGAGAGTAAAGATAGAAGGACTTGTAGAGAACAGGAGCACTACAAAAAAATCAACAAGAGCCAACTAAGGCCCAAGGTGCCTTGCGGAAACCGAAGCACCAACCAAGGACAATGCACAGACTGCACGAAGGCCCCTACACAGATGGAGCCAATGGGCAAGCTTGATCTTTATGGGAATTTCCTAGTAAGAGGAGCAGGGACTGTCAATGGCATGGACTCTGGTGCCTGATTTTCAATTACTTTCCCCTGGTGGGGCTACCTTGCTTGGCCACAGGAGAAAGAGTTGTGTTAAGTCCTGATCCTACTTGATGTGCTGAGATGGGTTCGGTGGGGGTAGGGGGAAAGGACTCCCCTTTTCTGAGATGGAGAGGAGGGATGATAGGGGGAAAAGGAAGGGAAGGATATTTCATAAGAAACTGATATATTATATATAATATAATGTACTGTGTTTGGCTTTTCATAACAACCTGAATATTTTCATCGAAGTTAAAATGTCTACAAAAGAGCAAATATTAAAAACAAGAAAAATGTATTGAGTGATAGCAAAGGATGAACTCTAGACTAGAACTCGGAGACCCATGAGGAATGCTATTTACTGGCTTGCTCCCATTGGTGTAGTCAGTTTCCTGTGTGATACCATCTTGGATCACATGCCTAGGAATGGCATTGTCCTCAATAGGTGGATCCTCTCAAGTCAATAATTAATGGAGAAAATGGGTGTTGTTAATATTCCAAGAAGAATTATTTATAATTTTTTAGGATAACTGATAACTAATTTAGAAATGGAAGAGCTACCAAATTTTATGTACATATTTTTGTCGCTTTTATC
The DNA here is from genome assembly GCF_907164565.1 of Psammomys obesus. Classification (NCBI taxonomy): domain Eukaryota; kingdom Metazoa; phylum Chordata; class Mammalia; order Rodentia; family Muridae; genus Psammomys; species Psammomys obesus. The sequence goes on along the minus strand of NW_026585580.1, from coordinate 7,641,316 downwards.
TTTTCAACAAGAATGAGAATATGCATATAAAATTTAACTCAGGATTTTATTAAAATATTTTGACACTTATTAAATACTTATCTAAATTTTTCTTAGAACTTAGGAAAATAAACACCTGATCATTGAATGCTTTAATAAATTAAGAGAATGAAATCTCTGATAATTTTATTGATGTATTTATTTATTCATTTATTTATTTTATAAATCTTTTTGTAGGACTACATTGGATAGGTTTCTATATCAATTTCACATAAGCCCAGGTCATCTCCGGAGGTGGAAACCTGAGCTGAAAAAAAAAATCTTCATCAAATGGTCTCGTCGTGATGTCTTCAGGGCTTTTCTGTGATTGGTGATTCACGATTTCAATGGGAGGCCACGGAGTGTGAGCAGCGGCGTTCGTGGTTAGGCTGTCCTAGGTTGTATAAGGAAGCAGGGTAAGGAAGCTATGAGGAACAAGCCAGACATCAAAAGGAAATATATTTTCATGATTGCTTCACAGCATTTGAAATATCAATGTAAGGTAAGCAATGCCCAAATAATTATATTTCTTTAAACAAACCTTTCTACACCGTTATTCTTGATAATAATATTTATCACAGCAATAGAAAGGAAAGGGGGGAACCAACCCCAAATTTCTACTGACAATTAATTTTTTATTAAATTTTTATTTTTTACATTAAGTACAGTTTATCCCTTTGTGTCACAGCTGTAGCCCCCTCCCTTATTCCCTCCTAATCCCACCCTCCCTCTTCTCCTCCCAAGCCCTTCTCCATGTCCACAGATAGGGGAGGTCCTCCTCCCCTTCCATTTCACCCTAGCCTATCAGGTCTCATCAGGACTGCATTGTCCTCTTCTGTGGCCTGACAAGGCTGCTCCCCTCTCAGGGGGAGGCAGTCAAACAGCCAGCCACTGAGTTCATGTCACAGACAGTCCCTGTTCCCATTACTAAGAAACCCACCTGGATGCTGAGCTGCCATGGGCTACATCTGTGCAGGGGTTCTAGATTATCTCCATGAATGGTCATTGGTTGGAGTATCAGTCTCAGAAAAGACCCCTGTGCCCAGATATTTTGGTTTTGTTGCTCTCCTTGTGGATCTCCTGCACTCTCCAGGTCTTAATATCTCCCCCTTCTTCCATAAGATTCCCTGCACTCTGCCCAAAGTTTGATTATGAGTCTCAGCATCTGCTTTGATACACTGCTAGAAAGAGTCTTTCAGAGGCTCCTGTCCTGTTTCCTGTTTACTCTTTCTTGAAATGTCCATCCCATTTGTCTTTCTGAGTGAGGGTTGATCATCTTACCTAGGTTCCTCCTTCCTGCTTAGCTTTTATAGGTGTACAGCATTGAAAACAGCATTGCATATTAATCATTTCCCAAATCATAATATTTCCTTTAAACAACTGTCTCAATGCCTTCGTAATGTAGTTAGGAATGCACATTCACAACAACTACAATAATAATGAAGAAAACGGCTCATGAATTTGAAAGAGAACAAGGAGGATTACATGGGAGAGTAAAAGAGAAGAGAGAAGAAATGTGAAAATATTATAATATCAATATTTAAAAAATGTTTGAAAAGATTACATTTTATAATGCTAAATAACTAAGAGACTTGTGTCTTAACCTTAACCCAGGATATCTTCAGAATTTTCAGTTTTTATACACACAAATGTGAGTGCATTCACAGATAATACTAGTATGTGAATGGCATTTAGTGGTTTATTTAAGGAGTCTTCAGAATTGGATATGTTATTTAATATTTGCATATTTTATAAATGCTTCTATGTAGATAAAACACTTTGTCTTTAATTATATAATTATTTTAATTACTTCCTTGAAGAGTGATCAGTGGATTATAAATAGGTTCATTTCCAAAATGATTCTCATTGTCAATCTGCCTTCAAATGTTAATGAATTTCAACCAATGAAAACAGTTGAAGGAAACATTTTGTTGTACTTTATTGATTCTTCATCCTAGTGCTAGATTTGAGGATTTGTGTCTTTTTTTTTTCTTTTTCTTCAAGAGAAAAGAAAATTTTGTTTAATTCTTTAAAAACCTATGATGAATAAAGTTTCAATTTATATAAGTTGTACTTACTTAGTATTATTTATTTATACTTTTGAAAATATGATATAATTTCAACACTTTTTCTTCCCTTTCATCTCTCCAACCCTCTCATATGCTATTCCTTGCTTTTTTTTCAACTTAATAGCCTCTGGTGGTTAAGATAGTGTGTCAGATTGATGGGTTACAATCACACAAGGAATCCAGTATCTGTTACTATGGAGTTTAAAACTACTGCTTAATAACAGTTAAAGTTCTTTTGTGATTAAGTAAATTTTCACTTTGTTTCCTCTCCCCATATGGAAGTTTTGTGTTTCTATATAGTTCCAATTACTATAATTTGAAGTAGAGGGATTTTAATTCAGCAAAATGGCTGCTCTGACTGGAGTACAGACATATCCTTAACACATACCTTTAATCTTTTTTAATTTTAATTTAATTTTATTTTTAATTACATTTTATTTACTTTGTATTCCCCCTCTAGTCCCCTCCTTTTTTCCCTATCAGTCTCTCCCTTCCTCTCCCTTCTCCATGCATGCCCTTCCCCAATCCATTGGTAGGGGAGGGTTTCTTTTCTTCCTTCTGATCCTAGTCTGTTAGGTCTCATCAGGAGTGGCTGCATTCTCTTCCTCTGTGGCCCGGTAAGGCTGCTCCCCACTCAGAGGGAGGTGATCAAAGAGCAAGCCAATCAGTTCATGTCAGAAGCAGTCCCTGTTCCCATTACTATGGAACCCACTTGGACACTGAACTGCCATGGGCTACATCTGTGCAGGGGTTCTAGGTTATCTCCATGCATGGTACTTGGTTGGAGTATGAATTTCAGGAAAGAACCCTGTGCTCAATTTTTTGGTTCTGTTGCTCTCCTTGTGGAGCTGCTGTCCTTTCCAGATCTTACTATTTCCCATCTTTATGGTTCCAATACAGGAACACTCTTAGTACATTTAACCACAATGAAGGTAAAGTTAGTTTGTAGAAGAAAGCACCCATAGTTTGAGAGTGACATCTAATTCAGGGGCAAACAAATTTACAAAGCAGAGATACATTTGACTACATGAGTCAGAGATAGAATATGCCCACCTCTCACCAGAAGAAATAGGAAAAAAAGAGGACTTAAGAGAGCAGCAGGGAGGGGAGCCAAGTAAGGAGAGAGAGAGAAGGGAGTTTTACTGGGAGAGTATTACAGAGACAGGTTGAAGAGAGAACAAACTAGACACAGGAGAACACAGAATGAGCTAGATAAATAATGAGAAGGAGAAAAAGATTAAAACAAATTGCTACAGTTAGTTTGAGGCCAAGCAGAGCAATTTAGTCAAAAGTTGAGAGAAGCCGATTTTAATCAGTCACCTTGGAGAGGAGTTTGAGCCAGAGTAGCTAAGTTGAACCAGCTAACCAGAGTTCAGAAAAAGCTATAAATGGTGAACTTATTCAGCAATAAGATACAGACTGAAAACATCCTAAACCTAGATTAAATTGTATTGAGGCTCAGAGCTTCCAGGACTAGCTTAGGTTAGCAGATAAAGGCAGTAAGCCTCTGAGATGACAATTAAATTAGGAGAATATAGCATGTAAGGTGTGGAGAGATGAGATAACTCCTTTTGAAACCATTCTCTTCTTCCAACTTCCTAAGGATTATAAGGATTAAACATAGGCCATGAGGCTTGCCTTTGACAACACCTTTACATGCTGACAAATCTTACTAGCTCTGCTTATTTTCTTTTTTAAAAGGAAACTGAAATATATATATATATATATATATATATATATATATATATATATATATATATATCCAGTATATACAAAGAACTAAAGAAGATGAAAAGCAGCAGCAAACCAAGTAATCCAATTAAAAAATGGGGAACAGAGCTAAAGAGAGAATTCCCTGCAGAGGAATATCGAATGGCAGAGAAGCACTTACAGAAATGCTCATCCTCATTAGCCATCAGGGAAATGCAAATCAAAACGACCCTGAGATATCACCTTACACCCATCAGAATGGCCAAGATGAAAAACTCAAGGGACAACACATGCTGGAGAGGTTGTGGAGAAAGGGGAACCCTCCTCCACTGCTGGTGGGAATGTAAACTGGTACAACCACTCTGGAAATCTATCTGGCGCTTTTTAAGACAATTAGGAAATAGTGCTTCCTCAAGACCCAGCTATACCACTGCTAGGTATATACCTAAACTTTGCTCAAGTACACAAAAGGGATATTTGCTCAACCATGTTTATAGCAGCTTTATTTGTAATAGCCAGAACCTGGAAACAACCCAGATGTCCATCAACGGAGGAATGGATACTGAAATTGTGGTATTTTTACACAATGGAATACTACTCAGCAATCAAAAAGGAGGAAATCATGAAATTTGCAGGCAAATGCTGGGATCTAGAAAAAATCATTCTGAGTGAAATATCCCAGAAGGAGAAAGACAAACACAATATATACTCGCTTATATAGATCTATAAGATATGATAAAAATAATGAAATTTATACACCTAAAAAAGATAATCAAGAGAGCAGACATGGGGTAAGAGGATCAATCCTCATTTAGAAAGACAGATGGGATGTGCATTGAATGTATGACAGAAGTCTACTGAAGGCACCTGAAAGATTCTACCTAGCAGTGTATCAAAGCAGATGCGGAGACCCATAACCAAACCTTCAGCAAAGTGTAAGGAATCATATGAAGGAAGTAGGAATTAGTATGACCTAGAGGGGACAGGAGCCCCACAATGTCTAAATAGATCTGTGCACAGGGGTCTTCTATGAGACTGTTTTTCCAAGGACCATGCATGGATATAACTTATGACCCCTGCTCAGACATACCCATGGTAGCTCAGGATCCAAGTGGGTTCCCTAGTAAGGGGGACAGGAATTGTTTCTGACATGAACTCAAAATCTAGCTCATTGAGCTTCCTCTCCACCCCCCCCCCCCCGAGAGAGGAGTATCCTTGCTAGGCCACAGATAAGGACATTGCAACTCTCCTGAAGATAGCTGATAAACTAGGGCCAGTTGGAAGGAGAGGAGGACATCCCCTCTCAGTGGACTCAGAAAGGGGCAGGGAAGAGATGAGGGAGGGAGGGGAGGATTGGGAGGGAAAGAGAGGGAAGGCTACAGCTGGGATACAAGTGAATGAATAAAATTATTTAAAAATAAAAACAATATTAAAAAAGATTTAATGATTGTTTCAAAGTAAAAACAGTATTAAAATATTATCTTTACATTGGAATATGCTAGAGAAATGGGTCAGTGGTTAAGAGAATGTGATTGATTTTCAAGAGGTTACAAGTTTTGTGCCATGTACCTGTCTCAGGCACACAACTGCTCACACATTTAGATTTAGGTAACCCAACTACTTCTTTCTCTGAGGTCACCTGTACTCACATGCACTCACACTCACACAGACGAACATATGTACCCAAGAAAGCAAAAATAAGTTCTTGAAAAAAATTTGAGTGGAAAGAAAGTAGTAGTAAAATCGGCTTAAGGGGATTTCTTGAAAAATATTCGTCACTGCAACATGTTTTTGTTGCATTCAGTTGTAGCAACTTAAAACCCAAAGCTTGTTCACTTCAATCCTGTGATATATATTTACAGAGTAGTAAATTAAACATGTCACATACATACATGAGTTTACAATTTGAGGCCTGAATAAAAACTATCAAAAATTGTTAATTTGTAAAAAAAAAAAAAAATCATTAGTCTTCATGAGATTCATTCATAGAAGTAAAGCCTTTCCAACTGTGAAACAGTGTTTTGGCTATGAATAATATAGTTTATTTTGAAAATGATTGAAATTATTATAAGCGTACAGAAATATTGGATATTTCATTCTTGAAAACCAATGTAAACTCTCATATCTACTATTAATTATATTTTAATGTATATTTATAATGATGTTTTTATTCATTTTAAATTGAATTTATTTTAATATCAATCAATTATATCCTATTCTAAACTAATAAAATTTTTTCTTGGTCTCACTGAATTTTTTATTACTCCCATATAAAATTACATCTGAGTTTACTTTCAGTACTTTAAATATATGGTTCATAATTTTGAATCCATATCCTTATAAACAATGTGTATATACAAAAACTATTTCATTAACTTTATGGGTTTATCAGATATTTTTCCAATTTCTCAATCCATGTGGACTGAGCCATAAACATTCTTCATTCTCTGTTCAGTTGAAGTAGTTATATAGTATATATAAATATATATTATATTTCATAAGAATATAATATAAATATAATATAATAAATGTTTATACATATATGATAGTATACACAAATATATAAATATATACCATGTAGTGTGCATATGTACCATATAGTATATATACATGTTTATTTATTTATATACATATATAAATATATATTTATATACATATATACACATCTAGTATTTTTATATATGTGTGAATAATCTTGACTGTAAAATGACATAAATAATTATAAGTTTAAATTATAAAATATACCATGAAAAAGTAGCATATAAAGTCTATATTATATGACTTATAGAAGACATGAGAACTTGTTTTATCTCCTCAAACAATTTCAGTGTTGCAAATAAAATACAAAGAGATCTTTTGTCTAATAAGTGTGGTTAATTGGGATTCCAATACCATGCTATTTAGATTATTATAAATTGCCAAAAATCATATGAAACTACACAAGGTTTACTTGAAAACGTCAAAGACATTGACAGTGAGATGCTGCCCCACATGAATGTGCCTACCCACATCAAGAAGAGAAATATAAAATGTGCTCATGAGGAGACAGAGAGAAAGGTGCAACCCTTATACAGCATCAAAGAGAATGAACACTACTGAAGAAATAGGATAAAAAATGAAATTACTCAACAGATTACAAAAAACCGAATATCCATCAATCACTTTCCTGGATATACAGCAGAAGAAAATGAAATCACTAGGCTGGAGATACATCTACTTCATATAATTTGTTTTTATTACTCAGAATTGAAAAATTATTTTCGAGGCTGGATTGGTCGCTCAACAGGTAAGTACATATGCTGTTCTTTCAGAACACCTGAGTTTGGTTCCAAGAACACACTTTTGGCTGCTCCCAATCACCTGCAACTCCATTTCCAAGAAAGCCAGCAGCAAGACCTGGCTTCTATGGAAACCTACCTGGACGTCATGCATACTAGGAGTATGCATAGACAGAGAAATAAAAATGCTATATTTTTAATCTAAAAGGAGTCTTTTGAATATTTATCCTATACAGTTATAAATGTTAGGGAAGGCAATCATTCTCAACCTTTCCACACTGTGTGATGTGTCCTAGTATTAAAATAGGACACTGATATGAATGCTTTTGTTTCAATCAATATTTTAAAGATTCAAAATGTGAAATGTTATTTAGAAATTAACTAAAGAAGCAGAAAAGCAACAAACCAAGTAATCCACTTAAAAAATGGGGAACAGAGCTAAACAGAGAATTCTCGAAAGAGGAACATCGAATGGCAGAGAAACACTTAAAGAAATGCTCAACCTCATTAGCCATTAGGGAAATGCAAATCAAAACGACCCTGAGATTTCACCTTACACCCATCAGAATGGCCAAGATCAAAAACTCAAGTGATAGCACATGCTGGAGAGGTTGTGGAGAAAAGGGAACCCTCCTCCATTGCTGGTGGGAATGTAAACTGGTTCAACCACTTTGGAAGTCAATCTAGCGCTTTCTCAGACAACTAGGAGTAGTGCTACCTCAAGACCCAGCTATACCACTCCTAGGTATATACCCAAAATTTGCTCAAGTACACAACAAGGACATTTGTTCAACCATGTTCGTAGCAGCTTTATTTGTAATAGCCACAACTTGGAAACAACCCAGATGTCCATCAACGGAGGAATGGATACAGAAATTGTGGTATTTTTACACAATGGAATACTACTCAGCAATCAAAAAGGAGGAAATCATGAAATTTGCAGGCAAGTGGTGGGATCTAGAAAAGATCATTCTGAGTGAAGTATCCCAGAAGGAGAAAGACAAACTTGGTATATACTCGCTTATATAGACCTACAAGATATGATAAACATAATGAAATTTACACACCTAAAGAAGATAATCAAGAAAGTGGACACAGGGACTTGGGGAGTGACATGCATGCAGAAAGGGGAGGGAGGGTGGGATCGGGAGGGGAGGAGGGAGGGGCTTATGGGGGGATACAAAATGAATAAAGTTTAATTAATAAAAAATTTTTAAAAAAAAGAAGGAAGGAGAGGAGGACCTCCCCTATTAGTGGACTTGGGGAGGGGCATGTGTGAAGAATGGGGAGGGAGGGTGGGACTGGTAGGGGAGAAGGGAGAGGCTTATGGGGGGAATACAAAGAATAAAGTGTAATTAATAAAATAAAATAAAATTAAAAAAAAGAAATTAAGGATGTGAACAATTAGTTTCAAAGATGTGAGAATGTGAAGGAAGAAAGCTCCAAGTGTTAAAGTGTGAGAAATTGACCCACTGTTATTGGTGAAGAGGTAGTAACAGAGCCAAAGGCATAAGTTGAGGGATAACCTCTTTTGTCACAGAGTCAGGGAAGAGGATGACTTCTTGTATTGCACACAAAGAACACTCACTTTCCTGCAATCTAACCACGCTTGGATATTCCAGCCTCATAACTGTAAAGTAAGTGCTGGGTAAATTGTTTCTGCAGCCATAGAAAGCTGATATTGGACATGTGTATGTTTGTATCAATTTTCAGAGCTGCAATTACAGAAAGCAAAACCTGTATATATAGCATTTGTAATCCATGAATTTTAAATGTTGAAATCCATGTTGGTAGTATATTGAAGAAAAAACAAAAAACAGGCAACATAAAAGAATAATTGCTATCATAATTATAAGTTATTAATTTTATATTTATAATATTGGTCTGCATAATTTTGGATTTTGATATGCAAAGTAGAAAAAAATAGATCTGAATGTTTGTTCATCACAATCAACTATGTTTTATAAATCCTGACATTATAAACCATTATCCAGAATGATTATTTATCCAGGAGTACTGCTAACACTGGTGCTCATCCACACTTTAAGAAGAAATATGAGAATCCATAGATGTACACCACAATTTGCTGCAGATTCCTAGTGAGCAATGCCGTGAGTGTTTCTCCAAAGCGGAAGTGTCACATTAGTAAAAAGGGTTGCCCATTTAAAAAAGAGACAATGAAATAAAGCAAACTCAAAATGAATGCAATGCATTAATTACATCTCTGAGACTTTTCCTTTTTTATGTTAAGCAAGCTTAAAATCATACATGCACATGCTAGAGTTTTTGGAGAGTCTGTTCACCCTTGCTTTGTGTATTCTGAGACCAGAGTTAGTTATCTATAATTATTAAAAGTTTGTTAAGTGTGCTGAAGTTGAAGTTGAGCATTTTACACCACTCTATAGAGGAAAACGAGTACTCATCAAATAAAACAAAACATAACCAGAAAAGACTTGCACACAGAAAAGTGATAATGAAAAAGGTCAAAGTACCCACTAAGTGTGTAAAATCAAGTGAAAATCAGCTCTTTATTGTGTAGGCTTTTGTGCCAGAGATAGCAGGGCAGTTGTGGTACTGTGAATTATAAGTGTAGAGACAAATAGAGACCATAGCAGAAGGTGCCAAGACTCCTGAAGCCAAAGTAGATGGTGGATAGATCATAAAGCTTTGCATACACTTCTGAGAACTCTATTACATTTGAAAGTTTTGGTGACGGCTAGCTGTCATTCAGTGACTTCCTGTTATAATGATGCATATTTATTTGAGAGTGGCAAAGTACTAGATACCAAATGTACCTCTGGGATCATAAAACACCCATCAGTGATATCAACAGGCAGATGGTTTATATGATTACGAATTTCTTAGTGTCAGCAAGGACTTTGAAATCCTGATGTTTATATTAAAATGGGAGATGAATCCAGCACTTTTGATTTTATTGCACTTGGCGCTGGACCTAAAAACAGTATACAAAAAAGCGCAGACCGGGTCAAAACCAAGAACAAATAGAAAATGTGAGTAAAGCAGCTTCATCATGGGGTGTGTTTGAGGTTTGAACCCCCTCTCTCCTCCTTTTCCCTTCTTAATTGACTGTAAATATATTTTAACATATTTGTAAGTTAATACCTATGTGCAAAATAAGTTTCATTTCTCAACTAATCTATGTAATAAATATATAATATATATATGTAGTAAATATAAAGTTATAAGCTTTATCTATTTTTGTTTTTGTTCACTACCAATTATTGTGCTATTCTATTTGTTTTACAATATAAGGTTAAGATGAAAATTTTCTCTTTTGTAATTGTTGTGATTCCTGAGTATGATTTCCTTGGCAGGTGTTAACATCTTCAGTTCTTCAGTCACTCATTGCTCCCTAACATCATATCTATAATAAATCTAAGAGATTAATAAATACATTGGCCAAGCAGTTACCTAAATTGAAACTAGTTACAGGCTCAGAAAATAATATTTATGTATGTGACATGCTTTCTCATGCCATTAAGTCTGCTTCTCCTTTTTATAACCTAAGCATAATATTGCATTGAATATTGTGTATATTTAGAAACGTAGGTCTATCATACCTAAATAAGTTAACATTGGAAGTGGCGAATTGTGGAATATCTAGGCATCTATATCTAGCTGTGTAGTTACTAGATATTACACTGAAATCCACCAACTTCCATAGGTGCCTTGTGATGTGAGAGTGAGTTGAGTAGAGGTGACAGTTTCAACAGTGAATCCAAAACACCTGCACCTACAGCAATGCTCTAGGTGAGGGAGACAGCTGTGTTTCTGCCATAATAAGTTCTTTATGACCGTGATATGCTACAGGCAAATGGCATAAGCTAGAGGCTTTGACCAGCTAGACCAATTTAGGAGACAAAGCAATTTGCTGAACATTTTTTTCACTATAATAAAAATAATCCTTTAAATTGATCTGTAATTTGACTCTGTATCAAGTCTGCCTTACTCTCCTAAATTAGTGTGCTTGTATGAGGCTCTGTTAAATTCATGTGCTTAAGGGCAGCAAAACAATCTTTACTTGAATGGAAAACTGTAAAAATGTGACCAGAATATCAAACAGGTTAAATAGTGTTTGACTCAATGAATATTAGTTTTGTTGTGACAAAGTACACAAAACCAAATCGGAGTTTTAGAGCAGAGGAAAACTGTTCCTACTGACAAATAAATTACTATTATTTGATTTCAGTTTGTTTCTTTTTTTTTACTGCCTTCTCTTTTTCTTCCAAGGAACCTTGGAAAATATGCTCATATATCACCTGTGTAAAATAGGAGCAATTTATGTCCCTTCAACTGTGAACACCAATCACACACAGAAGTTTGCAAATTTTCAAGAGATGGAAAACAATGTCTAGGCAGTCAGCTAAGCAACAATAAAAATTACACATGCATCACAGCTTTGGGAGGCAGAGAAAACTGGCTTCTCAGAGGAAGAAACTCTTCCCCCATATAGGGATATCTGGCTAGAGACAGTTCTCTGTACGTCAAAGAACTGCCCCTGGAAATGCTGCTGTGTACTGACCTGTGAAGTCAGCTTTCACACCTGTACTAGAGCCTCTACATTTTCCTACTCTTCTTTAAGCATGAAAGACTACTTCTGTTCTGTAGAAACAGATTGTTTCTCCGAGGCTTTGTCCCATTTAAGAACAAAACAAAACAAAAAGTGTGCTTGCCTTTCTGTCAGTAGTTGATTTAAAGACAACAAATTGTGTTTTTCTATATAACATTCTTCTAAGCTTAAAATTTTCCAAAATACTTATTACTTTTAAAATCTGGTTTAGAAAAAAAATCTGGTTTAGTAGCATTTAATTGGATTTAAATTAAAATAGCTGGGTTATGGAAAAGAAAAATAAAAACAACACACTTTATTGGTGTATGTAATTCTAGTACTAAAAAAAGAATCCTCGTGTGCTAAAAATCTTAACATGCATTTGTATCCCCTACAGTTATATTTATGCTGCATATTTGGTACATGTGTGTGTATAGTATGTCACACTCTTCAACCTTAATTTTCTAGGAAATTGTATATCAACATTTATTATTCACTAGTTGTTATGGATTTTTAAGGAGAGAGTAACTTTAACAAAACAATAAGACACCATGAGGAAACATATGTTTAACAATTTTTACAATGAAAGTTGTGCTGTAGCAAATCAAAATGATTGTTGGGCTATATATCATTTATCATTGGCCTTATACTTATTGTAGCAGTATTATTTAACCCTCTATCACAAATATTAAGACACAGACACCTGTCAGATTTTATAATTGCCTTATGTAACTTGGGCCAGGCAGATATTTTAACTACACTGTCTCAATAACCTCATCATCCATCTCCATCTCCCAGTTACCATCTAATGCTGTCCAACTTAATCATTCCTATCTGGACTGTCTTCCATCCATAATCCCATGATTCTTGCTTGTATACATCATCTGGGCCTCTCCACGCCATTATTGGAGTCCTGCCTCCCAGCCCACATTGTTCCTCCTCCACACTAACCCATCATGGCATCCTCCTTCTTCTTCTCTTCCCATCTGTCTGCTTGCCATAATTCTTCTGTCCTCAAAAGCCAGGGAACCTTAGCCACACCTACCCCATTTTGTCCTGCCTAGAGATAGGCTGCCTAGTGATCAGCTAAACCAGTAGGTTTACACAGCAAGATTAGGTGTTCCCAGATCTGAGGGCCAGTAACACACATCAGACCAACTTCCAACAATGTTGTGTGCATGAAACCTCTATGAAACAATTATTAGAATAGAGGAAGATTTGGTGTTTTTTATAAATTTCATGCACTTGATATATTCATGTTCTTATTAGAACTTTCATAAATAGATGACATTCTAAAAGCCTTCACGGGCTCACTTATGTAATCATATTAAAAAACCTGAATAAGGTAGTATTTGCTCTATCCTACTTTAAAAATAAATTCTCAGACTGTAGAACAAGTAATTAAATTATTTAATAACACTTTGCAGTTTCTAATTGGCTGCAAAGCTGCCTCTTTTCTAAAACTGTAAGTTGCTTTTGAAGAAAATAGTCTCTCTCCCTTTCTCTGTGTGTCTGTGTGTGTTTAGACAGCAACCTCTGTGTATGTGTGAGAGAGACTGTCTGTGTGAGAGTGTGAATGTATGTGTATGTGTATACACGTGATCCTCGGATACTACCATTTATTGTTTAAAGCAAGTCCTGTTCCTGTCCTTGGGCTTGCCAAAGGCTAAGCTGGTTAGCTTGTATGCCTTAGGGGTGCAGATGGATCTTCGGCAACCTGCCCTGTGATTAAAATTGCCTTTCCACCATACCTGCCTTTTGTGAGTGTGTAGGGAGCAAGGTGCTAGAGATTGTATAAAATGTACTCTTGATATTTTCCTTGCAATTAAGCCTTGTGCCGACTGAACAGTCTTACCAGACCTAAACTTGTTTAATCATAACACTCAGTTTTATATTTGACAAATATTGATGTATGTAAAACATGGTCTACATGGTGTAAAGAGAGAAAGAGGAATCACAGAATGTATGCAAGGGTATGCTAGAAGTTTTATAGTGTGATTATGAAACTAAAAGCAATTTAGGGAAAGCTAATTCACTGTTTACTAATATCTGAAGCTCTTCACTAACTTTTCTGCAATTCTCTCTTGAGCATCAATTCTGTCCAGGAACTGTTAGACTTAAAGCTTATAATGGAAACAACCCCCAAAAAGCTTTCCATACACCATTTGTATGTTAGTTTTGAATTACCACTGAATAAAGAATATAAGGTATAAATAGAGCACAACAGTTCAGAAAACAACAGACATTGGCACCCTGAGATAAAAGATGAGAGTGAACCATGGTGTGAATCTGCAGGTGTACATGATCCAGCCAGCACAAGGCACTGGGATCAATGTCTCACACAGCAGTCAGAATGAGCACAGAGCTATGCCCAGCAGTTCTGCTCTGTTAACTCCCAGGAGAGTAAGAGTTCCAATTAAAGATCGTGTTGCAAGACAGACTTACTTCTTCCCCAAGAATTACTCAAATAGACCTTGAATTAATTGAAATTTGTTTGCGGATGGTCTTGCGCACTGTGTATTCAGATGCTGATTTCGGTGCCCCCAGATCGGGTTGCAGTCTGGTCAAGGGGATTTCTATGACGAACCTCCAGTATCAGTGTTGCATAAGCAATGCTCTCCAGTTATCTCTGATTGATAAATTAAGAGGCTGGACCACCAATGACTGCACAGAGGAATTAGGAAGGCCAGACTTCTGATCCAGTAAAGGATGGGGAGAGAGAGAGAGAGAATTGTCCTGAGGAAGACCAAAAGGAGTTTGCCCTGGGAATGCAGAGTTACAGCACAAGGCCAAGGTAAGACTGAATTGGCAAGTAAAAGGGCACAGGTCTGGGAGGTCACCAGACTAGCCTCATGGTGTTAGAATGAATATCGGCGCCATTGGCTGAAGGCTTGTTAAACTGTTATAATAGGTCTCTGCGTGATTATTTGGGAGCCATGGTGAGTAGTAGAACAGCCCATACTAAAACCTTAATCCAACCGAAAATTTAGGAACTAAGTCATATTTTCCCCTCCAAACCTTGGAACATACATTGTTCGGTTCTATGTTATAAATCAAGTTAATATCCTGTTGTCGAGCAAGTTGAAGGCCTATGAAAAAATTGTTTATCAGTCTTCAGTTCATGAGTAAATTTCAAAATCAAATAAACCCAAATCCATCCCCCTCAAAAAATCCCTCTCTAATTTACTGTATCTTATAAAGCAGATGTGTGGCATTCCCAGTGGTCCAGGAATTAGTTAAAAACACCTCCAAAAGTAGCACAACTGCATCTCAGAAACTAAAAATATAGCATCTATTGTAATATTTAAGAAAATAAAGATATAGCTCTTACCTGTAAGTGGCAAAATTTTAAATATTGAATCGCAATCTATACTATTTTATTAATATCTGTGATCTACTATAATCTTTATTAATATCTGTTGTCTACTATAATATAATATCTGTCTTTTCTTTTAGTTTTTTATCCTCTCCCTCTGAATCAGGGTAAATTTGAAATTTGTGATCCTTTTTAGGCAGACAATTTGAGACAGGTATCGAACAGTAATGTATTTTTTGACTGTTTTAATGTTTATATTGTAGATCAGAATCCACAATGTAAATGTTATTGATATGGTATCTTGTCATATGTATTCAAACCTACATGATATTTTTTAAAGAAAATAAGTTTTATACAACATACCCTAATTACTGCTTTTCATACCTTAATTTCTCCAAGATCCACTTTCCTACCCACCCAAATTTACACTCTTTCTTTCTCTCTCTTTCATTAGAATACCAATAAGCATGTAAAATAATAAGAATTAAAAATAAGACTAAAGATAAAACAAGCAAGAAACAAAAAATGAGCCAAAAAAAAAATACATAGACACAGAAGCACAATCATTGGCACAAAGAAATCCTGTAAAAAAACACAAAACCAGGAATCATAATATAAATGCAAAAGGCCTGTGAGGATTAAGCTAAAACCAAATAAATAAATAATAAATAAGCAAACAAACAAACAAATAAGTGGATCAAGAAAATACCTATGATAGAGCATGAAGTGACAAAGAACCTCCAAACATGCCATTGAATTAGCATTTTCCCCCATTGAATCTGACCATTTGATTTGCTCCCAGAGGCCTGCTTAGCTCTGAGGGGAAATGAGGGAGAAGATCTGAGGAAAGGGAGGTTGGCAGGGAGGGACTTGGAAGGGGAGGAACTATGGTTGGAGTGACATGCATAAGAGAATTTATTTTAGTGGTTCCTATACCCAGTGAGATTCTGTTGAAGAAAATTATTACTTTTTTTTTTTTTTTTGAGTAGGTGTCAATTAGGGATGGGATTCATGTCCACTCAATCTCTCAGCACTGGGACTCCATCTGACCGAGACCTGCCAAGGACCTGTGCATGCTTCCACAGTCTGTGAGTTCAGGTGTGCACAGGTGCTACTGTGTTTAGGAAGGCTTTATTTTATTAGGTGTCATCCATCTTCTTTCATTCCTATAACCTTTCTTCCTCCTCTTCTACAAGGGTTCCTTGAACTCCCAGGGGAGTGCCCCATAAGGCGTGTTAGGGATGGGTTCTGTCTCTTGGAAATTAGCTGCATTCCAATCAGATATTGATTGGTTACTTATTTACCCACATAAGCTTTGTACCACTATTGCACTAACACATCTTGCAGGTAGGACACCACTGTAAATAGAAGCATTGGTAACTGGTTCGAGGTTTACCTTTCTCCTTTTATATTGTGGGGAATTCCTTCCAGTACAATGAATAGTAGTCAGTTTAGGCTTTATGTACACACCAGCTCAACTTCTCTACGTTCAGTGAGTTGTGTCAGTGTTTCTTTTAGAAATAGAGCCTTACATCAGTTTGCAGGAAGTAGACAATAAACTTGGGAGAACAGGGCCTCTTTGGTCAACAACTCAGAAATCTAGAATTCACTCCTGGCACCGGAGGTTTCATTTGATGCTGGGAGATATCCACTAAGGGTTCCATCTTACCTGATATTTGGAAATCCATTTACATTGTATGTATTTTAGGATGCTTCTACTCTATAGGGTTTTCACACTGTCCCTTAAATGGCCATTAGTTTGAGCTGTCCACTGCCTCACTCCTGGATGGCCTCCCTCAAGTCTTCTCTCCCCATCTGCCTTTGAATCTTCTGTTCCAGTTCTCCTGCTGGTCAGTTACTTTCAGATTTTTACTATAGATCATGGCCTCTGTTGACTGAAGGCTGAGTGAACTGAGGGAATCTGAGAATAGGGAACACCTAGGAGAACAGGATCATCTGGATTCAGAAAAGCCCCCATCACAGTGAGTGAAATCCCAGCAGTGATGATCAGTATTCTCCTAAAAGTGAACAAGGATATCACCAGAAAAATCTCAACCTTCACAAGAATTTCTTTTTTGTTAGGATATCTGATACAGGTATAAAATATTTTTTTTAATTTTTATTAATTAAACTTTACTCACTTTGTATCCCCCCATAAGCCCCTTCCCTACTCCCCTCCCGATTCCACTCTCCCTCCCCCCTCTTCATGCATGCCACTCCCCAAGTACACTGATAGGGGAGGTCCTCCTCTCCTTTCCTCTGATCCCAGTCTACCAGATCTCATCAGGAATGGCTGCACTGTCATCCTCTGTGGCCTGGTAAGGCTGCTCCCCCCTCAGGGGGAGGTGATCAAAGAGCAGGCTAATCAGATTATGTCAGAGGCAGTCCTTCTTCCCATTACTATGTAACCCACTTGGACACCAAACTGCCATGGGCTACATCTGTGCAAGGGTTCTAGGTTATCTCCATGCATGGTACTTGGTTGGAGTATGAGTCTCTGGGAAGACCCCTGTGTTCAAATTTCTGATTCTGTTGCTCTCCCTGTGGAGTTCCTGTCCTCTCCGGATTTTACTATTTCCCACTACTTACATAAGAGTCCATGCACATTGCCAACAGTCAGCCATTAAGTCTCAGCATCTGCTTTGATAGTCTGCAGGGCAGAGCCTTTCAGAGGCCCTCCTTGGGGTGGGGAGTGGGGGCGGGGGAGCATTAGCTTGTTTCCTGTTTTCTTCTTTTTCTGATGTCCTTCCTCTTTGTCTTCTGGGATGGGGATTGAACATTTTAGTCAAGGTCCTCTCTCTTGATTAGTTTCTTGAGATGTACAGATTTTAGTAGGTTTATCCTATATTACATGTCTATATGAGTGAGTATATACCGTGTGTGTCTTTCTGCTTCAGGGACAGATCACTCAGGATGATCCTTTCCAGGTCCCACCATTTACCTGAAAATTTCATGATTTCCTTATTTTTCATTGCTGAGTAATATTCCATTGTGTAGATATATCATAATTTCTGCATACATTCTTCAGTTGAGGGGCATCTGGGCTGTTTCCAGCTTCTGGCTATTACAAATAAAGCTGCAAAAAACATGGTTGAGCAAAAGTCCTTATTGTGTACTTGAGCCTCTTTTGGATATATGCCTAGGTGTGGTGTGGCTGGATCTTGAGGAAGCACTATTCCTAGTTGTCTGAGAAAGCATCAGATTGATTTCCAGAGTGGTTGTACCAGTTTACATTCCCACCAACAGTGGAGAAGGGTTCCCCTTTCTCCACAACCTCTCCAGCATGTACTGTCACTCGAGTTTTTCATCTTGGCCATTCTGATAGGTGTAAGGTGAAATCTCAGGGTCGTTTTGATTTGCATTTCCCTGATGGCTAATGGCATTGAACATTTCTTTAAGTGTTTCTCTGCCATTTGATGTTCCTCTACAGAGAATTCTCTGTTTAGCTCTCTTCCCCATTTTTTTAATTGGATTACTTAGTTTGTTGCTTTTCAGCTTCTTTAGTTCTATATATATATACTGGATATCTGCCCTCTGTCAGAAAAAGGGTTGGTGGAGATTCTTTCCCAATCTGTAGGCAGTTGTTTTGTTTTGATGATGGTGTCCTTGGCTTTACAGAAGCTTTTCAGTTTCATGAGGTCCCATTATTAATTGTTGCTCTTAGAGCCTGTGCTATTGGTGTTCTTTTCAGGAAGTTGTCTCCTGTACCAATGAGTTCTAGGATATTCCCCACTTTTCTTCAAACCAATTTAATGTGTGTGGTTTTATATTGAGGTCTTTGATCCACTTGGACTTTAGTTTTTTGCAGGGTGATAAGTATGG
The DNA here is from genome assembly GCF_907164565.1 of Psammomys obesus. Lineage (NCBI taxonomy): Eukaryota > Metazoa > Chordata > Mammalia > Rodentia > Muridae > Psammomys > Psammomys obesus. The sequence continues at coordinate 7,622,533 of NW_026585580.1, read as the reverse complement.
ATCTATTTGCATTTTTCTACATGTAGACATCCAGTTAGACCAGCACCATTTGTTGAAGATGCTATCTTTTTCAGGTATAAAATATTAAATGTGATTTCTATTGCCTATGAAGGGAATAAGGAAGTGGGTTTTTTTTGCTTCCCTGTATTATTTAATTCATTATACCAAATATTCATCAATTAGTTAATACGTTAGATAATGTTATGTTTCTATAAAATATATTATATAGGCCATCAATTTATTTGTTCACATTTAAATGTGGTTTTATTGTACAGGTGACATCAGTTTAGCTGTTAGCCTGACAGTATGGTATTTTATAGTGTCGAAGATCTTGGCTTTGAAAAAATAAAGGTTTTAAAATTCTGTTGACTAACTTCTACAGAAATTTGTATGTATATAGTCTTTATTTGGGCTGTAAATATAACACATTATTAAATTACTTTTTTATGATTTCTTAGTCTAGTAACATGTTATTCCTTTGGTTTTCACTTTGTAAAATAATGTATGTAAGAATTATGTGTTTCGTCACTAAGACATCAACCTGTAATTATATATGAATATTTCTATTAGTGCATATTCAGATCTAAAAATCATACTATTGATCAATTATGTACATTTCTCTCTTCTTTAACCATGTTTCTGGTAAATATGAGTGAAAAATCTTTGAGACATCCTTGTGCTTTCAAATATTAGAATGCTACCACGACTAAAAGCACTGAAGAATTCTCAGAATGCTGTTTCCTTCCTTGACCAATGCCAGATATAAGCCAAGCAATACTTCATTTTACCTGTGGATACAGTGAGCATTCCATACTTAGGTATCATTGCAAACCCTCTGTTAGTTTTGTACATGAATGGTAAAAGGACACTTAAAAGTATTAAGAAATACAATTATATACAGAAAATCCTTGTGCCCCAAATTACCAGGAATTAATAACTTACCCAGGGTGAATATCTGCAAACATGCTTCCAAGTAGAAATTAGCTGTACTTAGAGATTAGCTCCAAGAATATCCAGGAGGCAGGCATTCCTCAAGCATGCAGCATAAGAAGAATATTTCAGTCTCTAGTAGATAATGAAATCATTGATATAATCTACTTTGAAAACTGGATACATTGTTTTCTAAATAGATTGTATACCAGCAACTGAAATTGAAGCCCTCTTGCTAGCACATTTTGCTATTTTCTGTCAGTTTGTCATAACTTGTTTCACCCAGAAAGCTATTATCTCTCAACAGACAATCCTAGAACTTTGAAATGGTTTCAAATAATTTAAACCACCTGAGTTATGACACCACAAATGCCACTTATAATAAACATGGACAAGGTTTCCAATATAAATTTTATTTTTCTTGTGCCCAAGCATAAGATTGACTCTTATTATTGCTTTCAATTTAGTCTTTCAGTACTATTAATATTTTGCAGTATAAAATAAGAAAATATAATTTTCCTCACACAAAAACTATTAAATATATATATATATATATATATATATATATATATATATATATATATATATTTGGGTCAATAATCTAAGATATTTATCAAATATACATTCACTTAACTTTAATAATTTATATCCTCGATAGTTTAACCATTTATCTAGCAACAATTAGTATTCTACTTGTGTGGGGTGAAAATATACAAATTCACTAATGCTGCGGTGAACAGTCTTTTCTGGGCTCACAAACCACTACCATTGTTGAACAATTTTCGTTTCCTAGTACATTGTCTCTGTTTGTATTTCTAACAGGTGTCTGTGGTGTAAATCCTTTTCCTAGGAAACAAGAACCTAAAGAGTGATGCACAGTGAAATAAGATCCAAGACTCAGACCCATAAGCATATTTTTCCTGACTCTCTGGACACTCCGGGCTTTGTCACTCTTTCTCTGACCTTCAGGTCTAACTTAAAAAAAAAAAAAAAAAAAAAAAAACTAGAAGAGATCATCCTGAGTGAGGTAACCCAGAAATAAGGTTTTCTGTGAACAGAGACAGAGGCTGAGTAATAAACAATTATCTTAATCAAAAGCAAGGGAAAAGGAGCATAAATAAATTCTTGCATCATCACAAGTCATTGTTTGAAAGACTGATGTGATGACTAAGGCAATTGTCTGGAGATAAATGTGCGGAAGTAAGCATGAAAGATGATAATTTTTCCATACCCTAGAAACTGTGGACTGTAGACAGTATAAACATCGTAAACTTATATGGTTACATTTGCACTTTCTAAAGAGAACTTGCTTTGTTTACCTTGCTATGTAGTAGAAGAACCAAGCTATAAAGAAGAATTGTTAGAGACATCTCAAAAGAGGGTCAGTCATTGAGGTTAATGCTAACAGAGAAGGATTGTGTGTTTGGATGTAAACGTGTTTGTTTTGATCCCAGGTGTAAGATATGGGACTGGTTCAAATTGTCCACAGCAGCAAACTATTTGCCTCACGTGGGCTCTGAGAGGAGTGTTTTGCTACCTGTAGATAGTTTAAATCTGAGGACTATAGAGAAGGAATAAATAAATGCCAGATCCCGGAGAGTGCTGGGGAGCTCAGAGAAAGAAAGGTGCTGGTGCTTCCTCCTGATGATCCTGGTTGCTGTTAATACAGTTGGATGGTAGAAGTTGGAGATATCCTTAAAAGAAGATTGGATTTCCCCTCAGGAATCCTATGAACCTAACTAGCAGGAAGTGGTTAAAAAGTAACTAAGAATATATGATACTGAATGAAGATTATAACATTAAATAACAATAAATAAAGACTTTCAAATGAGATAGAATGAACCAGAAGAAACCCGAAACTTGACAGGTAGATTTGAGAGGTATATGCCAGCCAACTGTTTTTCTTGTAAGCTCTAAGACCTCAATTTAATTTGCCAGAAACCACATAGAAATACAAGGCACAGTGGTATGCACCTATTATTTGAGTGCAGGGAAGGCAGTGATCTGAGGAGACCTCTCTGTACTGTGAGAGTAGCACATAAGAAAAGTTCCAGAGCAATGAGAGACCTTACCTCAGAGGAGGTTGATGGCGTATCTGAGGATGACACAAAAGGTAGCATCTCAGTGTTGTTGTGCTTTATTCTCCATATACTTGTGTGCACAATGCATGCTCTCTCTCTCTCTCTCACACACACGCACACACATGCATGCACAAAGTGTACCTATCGGAGAGATGATAGACAAATAATGTAAAGCCTAGCGGAAAATGCTGTGAAAATGTGACGGTGGGATCTAGCACTAGGCATTTATTTTGTGAAAGTATGTATTTACTACGACATATTTTTCTTCTATCATTGCTTAATGTTTCATTTTATGTGAATATAACATGAGAATATCTCACTGTTCTTTAATTGGCTGTAATGCTTTGAATGTTTTTCAAAGTCCTCAAACTTTAAAACCAAAACACTAAAAAGGTTATTATGTCTGCAAAGACTCAAATAAATGGAAAGTTAAAAAAAATTGGAAGGAAAAAATTAATAAAGAGAATAATGAAAAACTGCATTCTACCTCTTAAAATCACATAATAAACATAAGCATGCTTTTAATGCTTTATGTTTAAAAGACATTCATAAAATCTTCCTTAGGTATATATATGAGTGAGATAATCAGTTCAGTGAAGATATTTTGAGTAGAAACATTACACTTTTCCTAGTTCAGTTAATGACAAAATTTACGTGTCCCAACCAATTTCTGCTAAGGTGAGACTTGATTCTGTAAGAAACTGTCAATTGTTAAAAAATGAGCTCATCACATATGATACATGATTGAAAGTGATCTGTTACTGTCAGATGTATATATAGAACTGAAGGCTTTCAAGAAACAAAAATATTGTTGGTGAGTGCAGAAATTAATAGTTTCTATAACTATAAACTAGAAAGGCTGTATTTGACTATATTAGAGAAAATAAATAAGTGATGTTGTAGGACCCTGGTGAGCCTTTGTGTATAAAAACAAAGACATAAAGGTCCTAAAATATATGGCTTTGTAGGGAAGTAACAAGTGCTGTATTTATTAATAATATAGTTCATTATTATATAGTCTTCAAAGTGGAAATTCTAGTCATTTAATATTCAATTTTGGCAGGTTGTTGTAAAGACAAAGTCCCACTATGTATCTTTATCTGTCCTGGAACTGGCTGTGTAAGCCATAATGATCTGACCACCTTTGAATCTCTGGTTGTAAAAGAGTACAGCATCGGGCTTGATTAACAGTCTACTTCTAATGCAAAATGTATAAATTGTGGTGTGGAAATTCATGAGCTAATACTAAAATATTGCAAGGTGTTAAAGCAAGAAAGAAAATTAGGGATGATATTTTGATATAGTATGACTTTCACTCTGTTCTGTTAGGTTTTACTCGATGTTATAACTAAAACCTGTATGGGATGAACTGGAGCACAGGGATTGTTAATGGCTATGTGCTTCAGCAAATTTATCAAAATACTTATCACCTAACCCCTTACTGAGGTGAGCTGTGATACTATACAAAGATATGTAGATTGCTGACACGTTTTCAATGATTGGCTCATGCTAATTTAAGACCAAGGAAATGAGCAATTAACAGTAAGTCTAAAGTAAGGAACAAACAAAATATTAATTACATAATCATGAATTTTAGTGCTGTTGCATAGATTTAATAAATTATTCATAATGTTCCATGGAAAAGTAGGATTTAATAGTAAAGGAATCACCATAGAGGGTGAAAATATTTAGGACTGTGGTCATATCCTGAATCCACATGTTTGAAATGGCATTGTCTTGACAAGAAGCATTTGTCCAGTATCTTTCCTGTGATTTTGCCTCATACTCTGTAAAATAGGTTTTTTTTTTTTCAAAAATTGGTTGTGAAAATTAAATCAATTGGTTACAGAAAGAGTGCCATAAGAATGAAAGCACAGTATATCGAAATAGTCTTTTACAATTCAGTGTCAATTCACTGGCTTTGTCTGTTACCAGGTTGTTAGAAATTTGGGCTCATTATAATACTCTAAGTATTCCAAAAGTCCACTTTGTAATAAATGACAGACTATGTAACAATTGCCGATTACTCGCTCCATTTATAAATTTTTCCTTCATTGTCCTCTCCTTTAAATACAGTAAAATGATACAAAGAAGATAAGAAAAACTGAATATTCAGCTTTATATCCTCAAATTGAGATGATTTTAATCTTAATTGCTTCATATGCTCCCTATTAAAACATATCATTACTTAATATATTATCATGTAGTGAACGAATAAGTTATCCTTCTTAGGAATACAGACATCCGGGGAAGTATGAAGCAAACCTGAAACACAGCACATTTCTGTTATGTGGAGATAAATGTCAGGAGGTAACATAAACTGCCTAGGGGAGCTGAGGATTACTGAAGGGGAGATTGTTCACCCTGTAATCAGGAATCATCTTGCTGATGAAGTAACAACTGTCCACAGACTTCAACACTACTGAAGGCCACATACATGTCAAGACTGTAAGAATACACGGACGAGACAAATGAAACAGCATATACAAAAGACCATCAAGCAGGTTTAAGAGAGATAAATAAAGTTTGTATGTTCCAAGTCCAATGTACAAAGAGAAGTAAGCAGGTAGGGAGAAAAATCTTGACATCACAAAAAGAAGTACAACTATGAAAATCTTATATCCAGGATCTGTAATTGAGAGACCAGATGATAACCAAATAGTGGGACAGAAAAAAAGAACAATAGTAAGTGAAGAGGAATAGTAAGGAAGAGGAAAGTTACTACTCCATAATACCAATTCAAACAGCCAGGGCATAAGGACAGTGATGGGCTTAATTCTAAAGCTCTAAAGTGATTTAGAATGGCAGATACCATTCCTGTGTGCAGCCACACACTATAGCTCATGATAAGTGGGAACCTTTGGGATAGAGAGTTTGTTTGCAGTACTCACCCAAGGAGCTTTCCCACTAGATTTCTATTTATCTCTTTTCCTTCAAGGGTAGTAACCAGAAAGAGAATAAAGCTTGTGGTAAAATTATCTTCTGGCTTATGGATGTGGACATAATATCTGGCTTAATTGATTCTGCTTAATGATCCCATTTAATAATTTCAGTTAAATTGGAAAGGATAATTTTCAAATAATATAAAATAAAGAGAGGCTGCAGTTACTTGCCACACTGGAGAATAATTATGAAGCCAATTGGCGTGATTTCAAATATGGGAACGTTTAAAATATAACTCAGCCTTTTAAGTATACAGCAAAGTGAAAATAAATAATAGTGCATTACAGAAGCAAATTGCATAAAAGGAACAGATGATAGTGGATTAAAGTTTAAAATAAATCCAACTGGCAGTTGTAAAAACAGACAGTCACTTTTAGTGTGGAAAGCATAGATTGTGTAGACTTTGTCATTGTTCTCACATATTTCAATGAGGTTTTAAAATACTCAGTGGAAATTTTAGGTAAATGTTTTTTTTTATTATTGACTTTCAGTTTATTAAGTTTAAGTTTAAAATAACATAAAGACATTTAGCCTTTTAAAGTGCAATTTTTTTTTATTGATTGATCATCTTTTATTCTGTAGGCTCTTGACTATCTAAGGCTTTTGCGTAGTTCACTGAGAACTCTTTTTTTTCCTTTTTTTTTATTAATTACACTTTATTCATTTTGTATCCCCCCATAAGCCTCCCCTGCCGATTCCACCCTCCCTCCCCTTTCTGCATGCATGCCACTCCCCAAGTCCACTGATAGGGGAGGTTCTCCTCTTCTTTCTGATCTTAGTCTATCAGTTCTCATCAAAAGTGGCTGCATTGTCCTCTACTGTGGCCTGGTAAGGCTGCTCCCCCCTCAGGGAGAAGTGATCAACGAGCAGGCCAATCAGATTATGTCAGAGGCAGTCCCTCTTCCCATTACTATGTAACCCACTTGGACACTGAACTGCCATGGGCTACACCTGTGCAGGGGTTCCAGGTCATTTCCACGAATAGTCCTTGGTTGGAGTATGATTTTCTGGGAAGTTCCCTGTGTTCAAATTATCTTGTTCTGTTGCTCTCCTTGTGGAGTTCCCGTTCCCTCCAGCTCTTACTATTTCCCACTTCTTACATAGAATTCCATTCACTCTGCCCATCAGTTGGCCATCAGGCTCAGCATCTGCTTTGACAGTCTATACTGCAGAAGCTTTCAGAGGCCCTCTGTGGCAGGTTTCAAGGTTGTTTCCTGTTTTCTTCTGGCTTTCAGAGGCCCTCTGTAGCAGGTTCCGAGGTTGTTTCCTATTTTCTTTTTCTTCTGATGTCCATCCTCTTTGCTTTTCAGGATGGGGATTGAACATTTTAGTTAGGGTCCTCTCTTTTGCTTAGTTTGTTTAGATGTACAGCTTTTAGTGGGTTTATTCTATATTGTATGTTTATATGAGTGAGTATATACCGTGAGTGTGTTTTTGCTTCTGGGTCAACTCACTCAGGATGATCCTTTCCAGGTCCCACCATTTACCTGAAAATTTCATGATTTCCTTATTTTTCATTGCTGAGTAATACTCCATTGTATAGATGTACCACAGTTTCTGTATCCATTCTTTAGTTGAGGGGCATCTGGGTTGTTTCCAGCTTCTGGCTATTACAAATAAAGCTGCTACAAACATGGTTGAACAAATGTACTTTTTGTGTACATGCCCCTCTTTTGGGTATATGCCTAGGAGTGGTATGGCTGGATCTTGAGGAAGCGCTATTCCTAGTTGTCTGAGAAAGCGCCAGATTGATTTCCAGAGTGGTTGTACCAGTTTACATTCCCACCAACAGTGGAGAAGGGTTCCCCTTTCTCCACAACCTCTCCAGCATATGTTGTCCCTTGAGATTTTCATCTTGGCCATTCTGATGGGTGTAAGGTGAAATCTCAGGGTTGTTTTGATTTGCATTTCCCTAATGGCTAATGAGGTTGAGCATTTCTGTAAGTGCTTCTCTGCCATTCGATATTCCTCTGCAGAGAATTCTCTCTTTAGCTCTGTTCCCCATTTTTTAAGTGGATTACTTGGTTTGTTGCTTTTCAGCATGTTTAGTTCTTTATATATATTGGATATGAGTCCTCTGTCAGATAAAGGGTTGGTGATGATTCTTTCCCAATCTGTAGGCAATCGCTTTGTTTTGATGACGGTGTCCTTTGCTTTACAGAAGCTTTTCAATTTCATGAGGTCCCATTTATTGATTGTTGCTCTTAGAGCCTGTGCTGTTGGTGTTCTATTCAGGAAGTTTTCTCCTGTACCAATGAGTTCTAGGGTATTCCCCACTTTTTTTTCTAGCCAATTTAATGTGTCTGGTTTTATGTTGAGGTCTTTGATCCACTTGGACTTCAGTTTTGTGCAGGGTGATAAGTATGGATCTATTTTCATTTTTCTACATGTAGACATCCAGTTGGACCAGCACCATTTGTTAAAGATGCTATCTTTTTTCCATTGAATGGTTTTGGCATCTTTGTCAAAAATCAGGTGTCCGTAAGTGTGTGGGTTTATTTCTGGGTCTTCTGTTCGGTTCCATTGATCCACCATTCTGTTTCTATGCCAGTACCATGCAGATTTTATAACTGTTGCTCTATAGTACAGCTTGAGATCAGGGATGGAGATACCTCCAGAAGATCTTTTATTGTAGAGGATTGTTTTAGCAATTCTCGGTTTCTTGTTATTCCATACGAAGTTGAGAATTTTTCTTTCCAGGTCTGTAAAGAATTGTGTTGGCAATTTGATGGGAATTGCATTAAATCTATAGATTGCTTTTGGTAAGATGACCATTTTTACTATGTTAATCCTGCCAAGCCATGAGCATAGGAGATCTTTCCATCTTCTCATATCTTCCTCTAATTCTTTCTTCAGAGACTTGAATTTTTTTTCATACAAGTCTTTGACTTGCTTGGTTAGGGTTACGCCAAGGTACTTTATGCCATTTGTGGCTATTGTGAATGGTGTTGTTTCTCTAATTTCTTTCTCAGCCCTTTTGTCTTTTGTAGACAGGAGTGCTACTGATTTTTTTGAGTTAATTTTGTATCCGGCCACTTTGCTGAAGGTGTTTATCAGCTGTAGGAGTTCCCTGGTAGAGTTTTTGGGGTCACTCATATATACTATCATATCATCTGCAAATAGTGATAATTTGACTTCTTCCTTTCCCATCTGTATCCCCTTGATCTCCTTCGACTGTCTTATTGCTCTAGCAAGGACTTCCAGCACTATGTTGAAGAGATATGGAGACAGTGGGCAGCCTTGTCTTGTCCCTGATTTCAGTGGGATTGCTTTAAGTTTCTCTCCGTTCAGTTTGATGTTGGCTATAGGCTTGCTGTATATCGCCTTTACTATGTTTATATATGTGCCTTGTTTCCCTGATCTCTCCAGTACTTTAAACATGAATGGATGTTGGATTTTGTCAAATGCTTTTTCAGCATCTAGGGAGATTATCATGTGGTTTTTTTTCTTTCAGTTTGTTAATATGGTGGATCACATTGATGGATTTCTGTATATTGAACCACCCCTGCATACCTGGGATGAAGCCTACTTGGTCATAGTGGATAATATCTTTGATGTGTTCTTGGATCCAGTTTGCAAGTATTTTGTTAAGTATTTTTGCATCAATGTTCATAAGGGAGATTGGCCTGAAATTCTCTTTCTTTGTTGAGTCTTTGTGAGGTTTAGGTACCAAGGTGATTGTGGCTTCATAGAATGAGTTTGGTAATGTTCCTTCTGTTTCTATTTTGTGGAATAGTTTGAAGAGAATTGGAGTTAGCTCTTCTTTGAAGGTCTGGTAGAATTCTGTGCTGAAGCCATCTGGTCCTGGGCTTTTTTTTTTGGATGGGAGACTTTTGATGACTGCTTCTATTTCTTTGGGGGATATAGGACTATTTAGTTGATTTACCTGGTCCTGATTCAGCTTTGGTGAGTCAAATCGATCAAGAAAATTGTCCATTTCATTTAGATTTTCAAATTTTGTGGCATATAGACTTTTGAAGTAAGTCCTAATGATTATTTGGATTTCCTCAGTGTCTGTAGTTATGTCCCCCCTTTCATTTCTGATTTTGTTGATTTGGGTGGTGTCTCTCTGCCTTTTAGTTAGCTTGGCTAAGGGTTTGTCGATCTTGTTGATTTTCTCAAAGAACCAGCTCTTGGTTTCATTGATTCTTTGAATTGTTTTATTTGTTTCTAATTGATTGATTTCAGCCCTGAGTTTGATTATTTCCAGCCGTCTACTCCTTTTTGGTATGTCTGCTTCTTCTTTTTCTAGGGTTTTTAAGTGGGCCATCAAGTTGCTTGAATGAGCTGTCTCGAATTTCTTCTTGAAGGCACTTAGTGCTATGAACTTTACTCTTAGCACTGCTTTCATTGTGTCCCACAAGTTAGGGTATGTTGTGTCTTCATTTTCATTGAGTTCTAGAAAGGCTTTAATTTCTTTCTTTATTTCTTCCCTGACCCAGCTGTCATTTAGTAACAAGTTGTTCAGTTTCCATGAGTGTGTAGGCTTTTTGCTATTTCTGTTGTTGTTGAAGTCCAGCTTTATTCCATGGTGATCAGACAGGATACAAGGGATTATTTCAGTCTTCTTGTATCTGTTGAGGCTTGCTTTGTGACCAACTATATGGTCTATTTTGGAGAAGGTTCCATGAGGTGCTGAGAAGAAGGTAAATTCTTTTGTATTTGGGTATAAAGTTCTGTAGATGTCTGTGAGGTCCATTTGATTCATGACCTCTGTCAGAGATATTGTTTCTTTGTTTAATTTCTGTTTTGTTGACCTGTCCTTTGTTGAGAGTGGGGTGTTGAAGTCTCCCATTATTAATGTGTGGGGATCTATATGTGGTTTAAATTTTATCAATGTTTCTTTTACAAATGTGGGTGCTCTTGTATTTGGGGCATAGATGTTCAGGATTGTGATGTCTTCCTGGTGGAATTTTCCCTTGATGAGTATGAAGTGTCCTTCCTCATCTCTTTTTATTAATTTTGGTTGAAAGTCTATTTTATGAGATATTAGAATGGCTACTCCTGCTTGTTTCTTGGGTCCATTTGCTTGGAAAGTCATCTTCCAACCTTCTACCCTCAGGTAATGTCTATCTTTGTGTCTTAGGTGTGTTTCTTGTATGCAACAGATTGCTGGGTTTTGTTTACGTATCCATTCTGTTAATCTGTGTCTTTTTACTGGAGAGTTGAGTCCATTGATGTTGAGAGAGATTAATGACCAGTGGCTATTAGATCCTTTGATTTTGATGTTGGCTGTGTTCATAAGTTTGTGTGCTTGGTTGCTTTTTGTTTTGCTGTAGTAAGGTTAATTATTTCCTGTGTTTTCTTGACAGAAGCTAATTTTCTTGGGTTGTATTTTCCCTTCCAGTGTCTTCTGTAATGCTGGATTTGTGTGTAGGTATTGTTGAAATTTGTTTTTGTCATTGAATATCTTGTTTTCTCCGTCTATGAGGACTGAGAGTTTTGCAGGGTATAGTAGCCTGGGTTGACATCTGTGTTCTCTTAGGGTCTGCATGATATCTGTCCAGGCCCTTCTGGCTTTCATAGTTTCTGTTGAAAAGTCAGGTGTGATTCTAATGGGTTTGCCGTTATATGTTACTTGGCCTTTTTCCCTTGCAGCTTTTAGTATTTTTTCTTTGTTCTGTATACTTACTGTTTTGATTATTATGTGGCGGGAGGATTTTCTTTTCTGGTCAAATTTGTTGGATGTTCTGTAGGCCTCATGTATCCTTATTGGCTTCTCCTTTAACTTGGGGAAATTTTCTTCAATGATTTTGTTGAAAATATTTTCTGGGGCCTTGGAGAAGGGAGTCTTCTTTTTCCTCTATTCCTATTATTCTTAGGTTTTGTCTTTTCATATTGTCTTGGATTTCTTGGACGGTCTGTGTCAGGAATTTTTTGGATTTAACATTTTCTTTGACTGATACATCGATTTCTTCCATTGTATCTTCTACACCTGAGATTCTTTCTTCCATTTCTTGTATTCTGTTGGTTATGCTTACCTCTGTAGTTCCTGTTTTCTTCCCTAAATTTTTCCTCTCCATTATTTCCTCCATTTGTGTTTTCTTTAATTTTTCTAGTTCTATCTTCAGGTCTTGAGTTGTTTTGTTTACTTCCTTCACCTGTCTGCTTGTATTTTCCTCTTTTTCTTTTAGTTCCTTCAACTCTGTCTCTTTCATTTCTTTCAGTGATTTAATTATTTCTTCTCTGAAGGCCACAAGCTGTTTGGCTGCATCTTCCCGTATTTCTTCACGGATGGCCCTAATTTGCTTGTCTTTATCTTCCTCCATTTTTTACGGATAGCCATGATCTGTTTGGTTTTATCTTCCTCTAATTCTTTACGTATTTTATCTGTTTCCTCTATTATTCTCTTCATCAACATAGAAATAAGGTCATCTTCTTGATGTAGTTGTAAAAACAGACAGTCACTTTTAGTGTGGAAAGCATTGATTGTGTAGACTTTGTCATTGTTCTCACATATTGCAATGAGGTTTTAAAATACTCAGTGGAAATTTTAGGTAAATATTTTTAAAGTAAATATTCTGAATGAAATTAATATTTGCCTCTAACAACCCCTTCCATTCAGTTTTATTCATAATAGCCAGAATCTGGAAACAATCTACATGTCTCTCAACCGAGGAATGAAAATAGTGGAAACTTTGCACAATGCAATACTACTCAGCAATTAAAAAGAAGGAAATTATGAAGTTAGCAGGAGAATGAATGAGGTAACCCAGAAGCAGAAAGAGACGTATGATATATACTCACTTATAACTGAATATTAGCCATTATAACATAGGATAAACATACTAAATCTACCTAAAGAAGCTAAATATCAAGGAGGACCCGATATAAAATTCTTAATCCTCAGTCAGACGGGCAAACAGGGTAGACATCGGAAGTAGGAAAAAACAGGGAACAGGACAGGAGCCTTCCACTGAGGGCCTCTGAAAGACTCTACCCAGCAGGATATCAAAGCAGATGCTGAGACAGTAATCTTTGAGTTTCAGTTTGTCTGTTCATAATTTAAGGAAATAAAATCCATTATTAACTAGTTTTGTCTCAAAGCTTGCATGTGCATGTGATCTCGAGCTGTACTATGCAGCAAGAGTAATACAAACAGCGTGGTAACTGCACATCCTTTCTCTTTTGTGAAGTGAGTGATAAGATAACAACAAATACGCTTGAAAAATATAGGCTAGTCATCTCTCAAACTACTGTGCTGGATAGAAGTATAGAAGACAAGCCAGTATTTAAAATGTAGTAACGAAAAACAAGGCAAAACAGTAAAACAAACAAATATTCAGAAACTACTGGCATATTGAAAGGAATATTTGATAATATTGGATTATTAGAGATTTTACCTTTTGTTTCATTAAAATAAGCAAAGATGCTTTACATACACTCTATGATTGCTATCTAATTTGAAGGTAAACCCATAGCAAGGCACAATACAAACAGCAGCAAGAAACATTGCTGAATTTAAACATATTTGCTTAGAAAGAAAGTTATTCAGCCATCAGTGGCAAAAAACGAAGTACAAATTGCTCTTTGAACTGCCATCTTTGTGAACAGAGAAATGAGGATTTGTAGGAATGGGACCACTAACCCTAGCAGAACAGCTAGTCAATATTGGTGCTATGGTTTCCTCAAGGGTGTGTGTGTGTGTGTGTGTGTGTGTGTGTGTGTGTGTGTGCCTACTGAAGAGTATAATAAATTCAGACCCAGGTAAGAGGTAAATTCCTCCTGATACTACACAGTTCGACCAGTTGAATTCCTGGGGTCCCATAATCTCTCTAGGAAAAATGAATATTAACTCCCCTGTAGTCTGTCTAGACTCAAGTATAATTTGGAGTAAAACTACAGGAAGTTAACATTCCATGTATATGTGCAATATTTGAGAAAAAACTAATTAATAATGGATTTTATTTCCTTAAATTGTGAGCGGGAAAGTTGAAACTCAAGGATTAATGTATCCATGGGAAATAATAAAGTAAGGAAAAGCTATCTTAGTCACCAAGAATTTCTGACAGAAACTCCCACATGTCAAAAGAAAAATTCAGCAAATCATTAAAACATTGGCATGGAATGGAAAAAAAAAATTAATGAAAGTTTAAATAAAATATACATGAAGGTGGTATTAAAGTGATATATAAGGCTATTCGGGTAAATATCAAGAGATAAATGTAAAACGTAATGTGATATAAATTAAGAACAACACACTTTCCAGGATCAAGGATTGAGTGACAGGTAACTCAGGTAGAAATTCAGTGGAAGAAGAGAGCTTGCTCTAACAAGTTGTCTTTTTCCAATCCATATGAAATGCGTGAGTCCATAAGAATACAAAGATGCACAGATTTCATTATGTTTATGATATCTTATAGGTCTATATAAGTGAGTATATACCGTGTTTGTCTTTCTCCTTCTGGGATATTTCACTCAGGATGATCTTTTCTAGGTCCCACCATTTGCCTGCAAATTTCATGATTTCCTCCTTTTGGATTGCTGAGTAGTATTCCATTGTGTAAAAATACCACAATTTCTGTATCCATTCCTCCGTTGATGGACATCTGGGTTGTTTCTAGGTTCTGGCTATTACAAATAAAGCTGCTATAAACATGGTTGAGCAAATATCCCTTTTGTGTACTTGAGCAAACTTTGGGTATATACCTAGCAGTGGTATAGCTGGGTCTTGAGGAAGCACTATTCCTAATTGTCTTAGAAAGCGCCAGATAGATTTCCAGAGTGGTTGTACCAGTTTACATTCCCACTAGCAGTGGAGGAGGGTTCCCCTTTCTCCACAACCTCTCCAGCATGTCCCACCCCCCAAGGGAGGAGCAGTCCTGTTAGGCCAGAGAGGAGAGCTTTGCAGCCAGTCCTGAAGATACCTGATAAAACAGGATCAGATGAATGGGGAGGAGGTCCCCCCTATCAGTGGACTTGGCAAGGGGCACAGTGGAGAGGAGGGAGGGAGGGAGGGACTGGGAGGGAATGAGGGATCGGGACACGGCTGGGGTACAGAGTTAATAAAATGTAACTGATAAGAAAAAAAAAAGAATACAAAGATGCACATACAAACATTCACACACACTTGTAGACACACACACATAAGCACATACACATGTATGGACACAGACACACACTCAATAGTGAATAAACGTTAAAAGTATGTCAAAGAAAGAAAATCATTCATAGCCGGAAATACATAACTGAATCTACGAGTCAAGTCTAAATTAAGTTTGCAGAGCCCTGAAATGCTGTTCATACTCTATTTATTGGCTTTTAGGTAGAGACCTGTCTGTGAGTTCTTCTTCTGATTTTCCTAGTGTTCTTTGGGGTAAGATTTCATTCTTTTTAAAAATTTTATTTTTAACACTTACAAAATAATTAAATCATTTATCCACTCTTCTTTTCTCTCCCCTAACCCTCACAAAGACCTCTCACTTCTCTCATTCAAATTCATGGCCATTTTGTAATTAATTGTTATATACGTACATGTTTCACTGAACAAGGAAACATCAATAGACATGCTAATGTGACAGTGAACAACCAAGGAGATCTCAACTTTTCAGAAAGAACTGCAGACTAAATAATAATCATCCCATGGGGAAGAGCACAATTGGTCTTCCAGAACAAAATGGTTAGCCCTAAGAACATACAAACATACATAAAGACAGATACAGATAGAGAGACAGAGACAGGTAGAGAGACAAAGCCTACACTTACCTTGAAGTGACACTAATTTGCTTCTATCAGCTTCTGAAGTGTCAAGATCCACCATGCATGGGTAAATTTAATGTTTAATTGAACTAAGTGAATTCAGTTCTAAAATATGATTGGACACAATTGCAGTGTAAGATGCCCAGTGTGGGGTCACATATCTATAATCATTACATGTAAGAGTTGGAGGCAAGATAAATTAGAAGTTGAAGAGTTTGAACAACTTCATTGATTGAAGCCAGCTTAGGCTCCATGGGTCCCTCTCTTAACAACTGAACAAATTATGTGAACATCTTCTATAGGTGTATGTTTCTATATGACCTTTTCAAAGATCTTTGATGTTAGTTATCCTCTCCACAGTCAATCCTCCACCCTGAACTTTCATCCACCTCCCATTTAATGCTTCCTGTTCTCCTGTTTGCCCATATAGCAGCTGCATTCTAGGTTCCTTTCCTTGAAATTTGCCCCATGATCACTTGCTAGTTTTCTGGTTTCTACAAAGTAATTTCCAAGTTTAAAGAAAAGTAAACCTTTGAAATTCGTAAGTGTGCTGATGGAGCTAGAAATAATCACTCTGAGTTTTGTAACCCAAACTGACAAAGACAAATGCAAAATGCTGCCTCATATGTGGGTGATAGCTTTGAATCTTAGGATAAGTACGTTTAGATTTATTAGTTGCTGTATATTTGGGATGATTTTTTTCTTCCTGCCTATTGCAAATATAGCAACAATGAACATGAAGGCGTAAGTATCTCTGTAGTAGGATTAACTTTACACAGTGAGGAATGGCTCTCTCAGAACCATAGATATCAGGTGAAAAGCACATTGATAGGTAGATATTGGACACATATTTGCAAGCTGTCAGTCAGTAGGGTACCATAAAAACCTTTCCAAAGTGTTCCATGGTATTGCCATGGCTACTGGTTACCTTCAACAACTAGATGTTAAGCCACTATTTCTGGAGAAAGCACACACTTGAACTACATGACACAGTGTCTAAACTTGGTTGTCAACTTGACACATTTGGGAAGAGGGGAAGCTCAGTTGAGGATTACCTCTTCCTATTGTCTTGTGGCTATGTACATTGGTACCCTTCTTGGTTATTGATTTGTAAGTGCCATTCATTGTCAGACAGACGTGAACTGTACATAAGAGGTGGCAGAGCAATTCAGGGGAACAAGCCATAAGATGTTGTATTCTGCATGGCTTAAGCACTAAAATCCTATCTAGGGACAGATAGGAGATGAAGAACAAACCTATACGAACAGTAAAGTTGTAAACTAGTGTGGTTTTCTAACCACTGCAAAACTGAACCTCAGCCTGTTTGCTAGGGACAGCACAGGAGAAAGGGTTAGCTAGTTTTGGTAGGAGGTCTCTATAGGTGATCAATCTCTAAATAAAAACATCCCGGAGGAATTAGTCACAGTTGGTAACCATTGTATACACTGGGGGATCATCCATGATCACTCAGAGTCCCTAAAACTTTGTCATCTCTATTGAATTTGACCCTCTACTCCCTACAATAAGCAACAGTCCTCCATGGTCTCAGCTTCACTTTCTGCCTTCAAGTTCCTCCTTTAGTTCCTGACCTTATTTTCCTCAATGATGGACTATAGCCTATTGGACTAAAACAGCAAAAATTAACTTTTTTTTTCCCCAGTCCTGCTTTTAGTCAAGCTGTTTCATCACAGCGACAGTAAAAAAAAAAAAAAAAAAAAAAAAAAAAAAGCATATAATGGAAGAAAACAGGCCAACCACAACCTGGAAGTTTCACCCCTTCTGTAAAGTCTTCATAGTGCTTTAAAGTTCTAGACATGTTGCTATGGGTGAAAAAAAAGTCAAAAGACTTAGCATTCAGCTGTGTGAACTACAGCGATTAGTGTCCTGACAAGATATGCAAGCTTTTGAAATACTGAGACATGTTTTATGAAGCTAAGCAACCACATTCTGACCGGATATAAAACTTATTTGATTTAAAGATGGAACTCATACCTGGTACCACTACCTGGGTTAAAAAAAAAAAAATACAACTTACTCTGGATCACAGAGCCAAGAGGAAAATTTAATATTGTTACGCTGCTAAATGGAGTTGGTAATAAACGACACCCTAAAAAAGGCAAACATACTAGACTTCTTTCTGCTGCTACCGGTTACTGAATGTTGTAATAAGGATCGTTGTAGAAACACTTGATAGATTAGTTCAGTTCTAGTGATCAAGGTTGGAAAATATGAAATTATTATAAAGATCCATAGAGAAAGAGTTATCTTAGAAATAATTCATATGAAAAACCTTTATAAAAGTAATATTATTGTGTTTCTATAAATTATATAACTTTAATAAGTTCATGAGCCACTACTTATCTCTATGGAAATGATTTCAACAATGATATGTTAAATATGTACTATCACGACACTCACAATTGAGAGAGTCTAATTGACTCTGCGTGTTTGATGTAAGTTCAGTGCACAAGGCAACTCCTCTCTAAATAATAAAATTATTTTTTTATAATTCATGTGCTAATTACATTTACTTATTTATCTTGGCAGACTGGAGAACGTGGGTGCCACAGAATACATTGAGATCAGAGGGAAGTTTGCTAGAGTCGGTTCTCTTTTTTCCTTCCTGGGTCTGAATTCAGAAGGTTTATCTTGGTGCTAGCATCTTCAACCTCAACTGTCTCACAGATCTGTGAATTTTTCTTTGTAGAATATTTTGTACTTTTCATATGAAAAATACTATCTATAGTTGGATATTTTATTTTGCGATCAGGAGTACACTTTCTAAAACGACAATGAGCAGCAACAGAGTCAGAGATAGACCCTACTCCCATTGTTAGAGGACCCACATGCACAGCATGCTTCACAAATGCTACATATGTGTAGAGGACATAGGTCCAGTTCATACATGTTCTATGGTTGGTGGTTCAGTCTCTGTGATCCACTACAGGTCAAGGTTAGTCTGATCTGTAAGTCTTCTTGTGGTATTCTTGACATCTCCAGCTTCCTCAATCCTTTTCAGTCTTCCACAAAACTCCCTGAACTTAGCCTACTGTGAGGCTGTGGGTCTTTGCATCTGTTTCCATCAGGTTCTGGATGAAGCCTCTCAGAAGGCAGTTATGCTAGGCTCCTCTCTGCAAATGTAACAGAGAATCATTAATAATGCCAGAGGATTTCTCACTCCATAGGGTGGGTCTCAATTTGGGTCAGCCATTGGTTTGCCATGCCCTCAATCTGTACTCATTTTTATCTCTATACTTCCTGCAGAGAAGACAAATTTTGGGTCAAAGGTTTTATGGAAGGGTTGGTGACCCCTCCCTCACTCCACTGGGAGTACCCCATGACTACAGAAATTGGGTAGTCAGGCTCTATATCCCACTTTGTAAGAGTCTCAGCTAGCTAGGGTCACCCCAGTTGACACCTAGGAGCCTACTCTGTCCCCAAAAGGTTCTCCAAACATTTCTGTTCTCTCGGCCAGTACTCTTCACTTCCATTCCATTTACCCTAACTGGGGTGCATTATCTGGCCTCAGTGGGAGAGAATGTTCTTAGCCCATCCATGACTTGAGGTGGCAGGGTAGGTTGGCATACATGGAGGGGTTTTTTCACTTCTCTGAAAAAAGGACAGGAAGGAAGGAGGAGGGAGATGTAAAGGGTGAACTGGGAGTAGAGGAGGAAGGGAGCTTTGATCAAGTTAAGTGATTAAACAAATAAATGGAAATAAATAATAAAAAAATAAATTAAAATTATATATGTATACATACACATATGTGTGTGATAAAGAAATCATGGGGTTAGGGAAACACTTTGAGAAGGCTGTATAAGGTTCATGGAAGTGGGTACTGAGAGACCCCAGCTCTTTCCTTAGGCAAATGCTTCCTGTAGCTCTGAAACACTCTTTCCTCTGAGTACACAGCAATGGGCCTCCAGATTTGTTTTTGTTTTTATTTGTTTTCAAGATTAGTGATTTTTATTTATTTATTTTCCTTTTTTTTAATTAATTACCGTTTACTCACTTTGTGTCCCAGCTGTGGCCCCCTCCCTATTCCCATTCCAATTCTACCTTCCCTCCCTCTTCTCCACTCACGCCCCTCCCCCAGTCCACTGATAGGGGAGGTCTTCCTCTCCTTCCATCTGATCCTAGCCTATCAGGTCTCATCAGGACTGGATGCATTGTCTTACTCTGTGGCCTGCTAAGGCTGCTCCCCATCAAGGGGAGGTGATCAAAGAGCCAGCCACTGAGTTCATGTCAGAGACAATCCCTGTTCCCAATACCAGGGAATCCACTTGGACACTGAACTGCCATGAGCTACATCTGTGCAGGCTACTTTTAATATTTGCATTGGGAATTTGTTTTAGTGTCTTCTAGTGCTTATGGATTTTTTGCAAAGAACCTACTACCCACAGTACTTAACCAGAATAATCCCAAACTAAGCTCTAGATACTTGTTCTTATACATAAAGATAATTGCAACTTTCATCAAGGAAACTTCAGTTTTCAAGGAAACTACCGTTTTCAACAGATGGAAACAATTAAAGAAAACTACAACCAATTAAAAAGTCAGAATTTTGGATCCCAGTCCCAGTGGATATGTCTACCAAAATAGCTTCTGTACCCAAGACTCAGTGATTAAGTGGAAGAGGGGTTGGTATGACTGAAAAAGCCAGAAGCACAAGGAGGTTGTCATGATACTGTGTCTCCCAGGAATGTCAGAAGCCCATCCAGTCAAGCATCAATAAGATGGCTCCCTAAACACTATCTAAAGAAGGGTCACAGCAATAGATATGACAACTAGGAAGGGAAAAATCTCAGCAGGCCTCAATCCTACACAAATGACTACAGACAGCTCAGAAATACTGAGAGTGGGAGAAAGAGTCTTCCCCAGAGAAGAGCAGACTAAGTGGTCATTACTTACAAACCATCCAGTCCCGAAAACATTCGCATAATTTACTTTATATGGTCCAAGTTAGCTGTTATGAATTTTAAAATATTCCTCCTTTATTGTTTTTATTATATTTTTGTTGCACATCTTTAAAAGTCAATATTCTCTGTGTGGTAAGATAAGGTATATTATATGCATTTTATATGTACTTTAAATAGATAAAATAAAAAATTTAGAGCTCTTTAAATAGAAATGAAGCAATGGAAACATATCTAGACATTTTGCGTATGATTACATATTATGCTGTAGATCATAGAGTCATATATTTAGAAGGTCATTAACAGGCATATTTATTTAGGAAGTCTAACAGTCTTAAAGAACTTGTCGAAATTTTGCAAAATTCAATGAAAATAGCCTATAATCAAGAATCTCTCAATGATTAATTGATCAATGCCATTCTACCTGATGTATATATTTCTTGTATACATAAAAGAAACATGACTTTTAAGGAGATTATTTTGGCATCATAATACTAGCATGCATATTCACAATAGTTTTCACATTTTGTTTCTGAAACGATATACATACCTATAAATGCATATGTATATGTTTTTATTTTGCTTTTTCTTTTTGTTGGAGGTTTGTAGTTTTGTTGAGGCTGAAATAAGAGTTCAGGGTTTGCTAGGCAAAACCTTTCTGGCTGAGCACTGGTTATCCCAGTCACTATACTTTCAGTGACTTTATTCTGTTCAGTATATTTTTGAAGGGAATGAATGCTATAACACATATTATAATTCTTCTGGTACATAATGATGAATGCCTTAAATTTAGTGAAATTTTAGCGTGAAGAGAGCTCACATTTCAACGAGAATTGCTGAATCTTATTAATCAATTAATTAACCAATCTAGAATTCACAGAGCAAATGAGCCCCAGCCATACTGCTTAATATGTATGGTTCATTAACTGGGACCTGATCAACAAGGCAATCGAATGCTTTACCACCACTTCCAATTAGAAAACAGAAGAATGGTAACTGGTCTGCTGAGCAATCCTAGTAATACATTGTGCTCTTGGGAAGTAAATGGATTTTATGGGATCATCAGGTAGAATCAAAACCTTTTGCACCATTTTCTAGAAAATAACCTTTTGTTACTTTTCAAATTCATAAATTTAGTACTGCATACATTAGAATGATATTTGTAAGTAATATCTACAGCCACTGAATTTCATAAAGATTAAATATTATGATTAGCACTGTCTTTAGAAGAAAAGACAAATCTACACTCTGTGAAATATTAAAAAGAAAAGAAAAGAAATTAGAAGAAAGAATCTATACTGTTAGAAAGAATAAAATAAAATAATAAAATTAGACTAAAATAAAATTTAAAAATTAGACTATTTAAAGTATATGTTTTTTTAATATATTTTTTCTTTATTAATTACGCTTTATTCACTTTGTATCCCCCCCCATGGTTTCCTCCTTCCTCCAGTCCCAATCCCTCCCTTCCTCCCCCCTCTGCCTGCATGCCCCTCCCCAAGTCCACTGATAGGGGAGGACTTCTTTTCCTTCCTTCCAATCCTAGTCAATTAGGTCTCATCAGGAGTGGCTGAGTTATCTTGTTCTGTGGCCTGGTAAGGCTACTCCCCACTCAGAAGGAGGTGATCAAAGAGCAGGCCAATCAGCTCATGTCAGAGACAGTCCCTGTTCCTATTACAATGGAACCCACTTGGACACTAAACTGCCATGGGCTACATCTGTGCAGGGTCTTACGTTATCTCCATGAATAGTCCTTGGTTGGAGTATCAGTCTCAGGAAAGACCCCTGTGCTCAGATTTTTTGGTTCTGTTGCTCTCCTTCTGGAGTTCTTGTCCACTCCAGATCTTATTGTTTCCCACTTCTTTCCTAAGATTCCCTGCACTCTGCCCAAAGGTTGCCCATAAGTCTCAGCATTTGAATTGATAGTCTGCAGGGCAGAGCTTTTCAGAGGTCCTCTGTGTCAGGATCCTGACTTGTTCCCTCTTTTCTCCTTCTTCTGATGTCCAGCCTCTTTGCCTTTCTGGATAGGAATTGAGCATTTTAGCAAGAGTCCTCCCTGTTAATTAGTTTCTTTAGGTGTACAGATTTTAGTAGGTTTATCCTATATTACATGTCTATATGAGTGAGTATCTACCATGTGCATCTTCTGCTTCTGGGATAGCTCACTCAAGATGATCTTTTCCAGATCCCACCATTTACCTGCAAATTTCATGATTTCCTTGTTTTTTATTGCTGAGTAATATTCAATTGTGTAGATATACCACAATTTGTGCACCAATTCCTCCACTGAGGGGCATCTGGGCTGTTTCTAACTTCTGGCTATTACAAATAAGGCTGCTACAAACATGGTTGAGCAAATGTCCTTATTGTGTACTTGAGAATCTTTTGAATATATGCCTAGGATATAGGTATAGCTGGATCTTGAGGAAGTGCTATTTCTAGTTGTCTGAGAAAGCACCAGATTGCTTCCCAGAGTGGTTGTACAAGTTTACATTCTCACCAGCAGTGGAGGAGGGTTCCCCTTTCTCCACAACCTCTCCAGCATGTGTTGTCTCTTGAGTTTTTTATCTTAGCCATTCTGATGGGTGTAAGGTGAAATCTTAGTGTCGTTTTGATTTGCATTTCCCTGATGGTTAATGAGGTTGAGCATTTCTTTAAGTGTTTCTCTGCCATTCGATATTCCTCTGCAGAGAATTCTATGTTTAGGTCTGTACCCAAAGATATCAGAAGATGGAAAGATCTCCCATGCTCATGGCTTGGCAGGATTAATATAGTAAAAATGGCCATCTTACCAAAAGCAATCTACAGATTCAATGCAATTCCCATCAAATTACCAACACAATTCTTTACAGACCTTGAAAGAAAAATTCTCACCTTCATATGGAGCAACAAGAAACCCAGAATTGCTAAAACAATCCTCTACAGTAAAAGATCTTAAGGAGGTATCTCCATCCTTGATCTCAAACTGTACTATAGAGCAACAATACTAAAAAATGCATGGTACTGGCATAGAAACAGACTGGTGGGTCAATGGAATCAAATAGAAGAACCTGACATAAATCTACACACTTATGGACACCTGATTTTTGACAAAGATGCCAAATCCATTCAATGAAAAAAAGACAGCATCTTCAACAAATGGTGCTGGTCTAACTGGAAGTTTATATGTAGAAAAATGCAAATAGATCCATACTCATCACCCTGCACAAAACTAAAGTCCAAGTGGATCAAAGACCTCAACATAAAACCAGACATACTAAACCACTTAGAAGAAAAAGTGGGGAATACCCTTGAACTCATTGGCACAGGAGAAAACTTCCTGAACAGAACACCAATGGCACAGGCTCTAAGAGCAACAATCAATAAATGGGACCTCATGAAACTGAAAAGCTTCTGTAAAGCAAAGGACACTGTCCTCAAAACAAAACGACAACCTACAGATTGGGAAAAGATCTTCACCAATCCTATATCTGACAGAGGGCTAATATCCAGTATATATAAAGAAGTAAAGAAGTTGAACAGCAAAATATATGCTTTTAACTTAACAGTATGTCATTGGTTCTTCTCCTACATTTGCTCCCTCCATGTCTCCCACTTCAATGCCCTGTTTCCCACTTTCAGATTAATAGCCTCTTTGTTTCTGATTTATCATACAGGTGTGTGTGTGTGTGTGTGTGTGTGTGTGTGTGTGTGTGTGTTGTATTGTGCATGTGTACAAGCACAAATAAATAAATATAACCTTCTTAGTCCATTGTTGATGATTGTGTGGTTTGAAAACTAAAATCAGAGAATTCTTTAATACTCTCATTTGAATGGTAGTCAGATTAGGTGATCTGCAGAGAAGACATCTCTATAATTTCTATCCTAATGTTTGCTTTGGCTCAAGAGTTTGAAATATAAGGTCATCTGCTCTTATGTCTCAAGGCCTTCCTTGTGTGAGTTTCTTAGTCTTTTCCTCTATCTACTGTCCAACTCTCCTACTTCTCTAAATTACTCATCCATGATCTCTCGTCTGATGTTACCATGTTCTGGTGGATCCTACACACCTCTCTTGGCCTGCTTTATCTTCCCAGTGATCACTGGTTATTCCTGCTTGTGGTGTTTTTACCCTTCTCTTCTGTTAAGATTTGACTTTCCATCAGAATGAAACCTACATGAAGTTTCTAGCTGCTGCTACATTTCTAGTCCCAGGAAGATAAAACTCTCTTCAACATGTCACTAAAATTTCAATCAAATTTTAACTCCCTGAAAAAAACAAAAAAGTTAGAATGTATCACATCTGCTTTCATTGCTGCCTTGTATTTGTTCAGAATCACTTCAAAGTATTTAGCCTATGTATCACTTTTTTTTTTTTTAATAATGGAATTTCAAGTCTCTAATAGTTTGCTATCTGGAAAGAAATGTTTTCTTGTATTTTGTGTGGAGTGTATATTTGCATGTATGTACATAGTTATGTGAATATTTCCATGCATGTGAAAGCAAAGGCCAGAGAGTGACATTAGGCATCTTCCTCTATTACTTTATTATTTCAACACCAGCCCTTTCTCTCTCTCTGAACCTGTAGCTCACTGGTTTGGCAAAATGATTGGACAGCATGTTCTTGGGAGATGCTGCCTTCTACACCTCCATGTTTGGGTTACAAGCATCTGTGGCCATGTGTAACTTTCACGCGGAAGTTGGTTATTGAATCTCAGGTCCACATAATTTATGGTAAGAACTCTTTTACAAAGCCATTTCCCCAGTCTCAAAAGAATTAATTTAAATATAAGACTGAAATTTATGCAAAATTAGTTTTGTTTGTCTAATGCTGGTATCTCTGAAAACTGCTTAAAAGTGATTCTAATTAAAAATGTGTTGAAATCCAAATAGTTGTGATTACTCAATGTTTGTATTATTTTCTTTAGATGAACTATTTTGTTTTAAAAGATTACAAGAAAAGGATCAGCATGAGTTTGGAGGTTAAGAGTCATGGCTACTGTTGCAAAGGAATCAGGTTTGATTCCCAGCACCCACATGGTAGCTAACATCCTCCTCTATTTCCAGGTCTAGGACATCTGACATAGTTTTCTGCCACAAGCAGTACACAGTCACACTTATGAGCAAAACATCTATACATAAAAAATAATAAAAAATAATTTAAAGCCTTTTTTAAGAAGCAAAGAGGGTTTTTTAAACCTTTTTAAAGAACCTTTCTAAAGTTTTTTCTCACTAGTTATCTTGAGCAGTTTATTTTTAAAATTCCCCCGAGAGCACTCAGACATTTATGTGATTTAATAGCTTTCATTAAGTCAAAGATACTTTACATTTATATTTTATAATGAACATTGCCATAATTATCCATTAGCATTTGAATAGATAATATCACTAAGAATATATTAATGTACCTCTTAATTAATCTGTATCCTTTTCCAAGAAACTGCCTATTGAAGGGAGATAAATATAATTCCAACAACAATGGGAAATCAGACATTACTGCAGAGTTCCCAGGGAGGAAAAATTAGGAGGTATAGGCCTTGAGATTGTTGAGGGAAATCTCAGAGCAAGAAGGATGACAAGGGTCGTATTGAATCACAGAGGAGGGACAGAGCACACATGGGTCAGTGACCATCAATATGTTCACAGGGCACATGTTTACAGCCCTGTTTGCATTTCTGGCTAGTATATGTACCACAATAATAAAGGTTTAACTGAAATGTCAATTAATCCTGCTGGGGACAAGTAAAATGAAATGAAATGTAGAAAAATACAAAAGAGAAACCATTTATTGTTAAATTACATCTCCGGCAGTCTATAAAAGTCTACATATTAGATTCAGAAAATCAAGACACTTTTATAATTTAATGGAAAAAATCAGCATTAGAAATAGTAGACCGAGCATGAGCATTCATTTCATAAAAATAATGAAAATGTAATTCTAATGTTGAAAATTTTTAACATTTTCTTGTACCAAATTATTTCAAACAGCTTTTTGAACCTAAGCTATAAAAGGTCCGTAGGGGAATAAAATGACATAATAAAGTAATGTGTATGATAAAACACATAAAGGAGGTTGAGAGATAGATTTCAGTTGCAGAGTGTTTATCTGTCAACTTTAGATTTACTGTATGTGTACGTGTACGAGAGCAATATCAAAATAAAAACATTACATTATCAAAACCATCTTTAGATGATTCAGTCCAATTATATACCTCATCATGTGATAAAGTAGAAAAACAGAAGCAAGCACAGGAATTCTTCCAGATCAAGGAAATGTTTCTAAAAGCACACTGAAGAAGTCTCAAGAATTGGCTACAATAATTTTTCAGCACCTATGGGAGAATCTTGCTAATAAATAATTTGAGTTATTCAGTTCAATTACCATTTGTATTAAATTATAGAAAAATCCAGGAGAATCTTATCCTCAATACAATGCTAATGAGTAATAATGACATATTTTGTGGCATGGCATACTCAGAAACAGTGCTAACAAGGGAAAAATGGCAGAGATATTTAATAAACCCAGTTACAAAAATTGGGACAGTGGAGAAATAGGGACTTTTAAATATGGCGGGATCAACTTATATTAACTAACTCACTGTGGCTGTGGTTGCTCGTACAAGACCTGCACATCAAGAAAGCCAGTCAAGGGCTGGAGAGATGGCTCAAAGGTTAAGAACACTGGTTGTTCTTCCCAAGGGTCCTGAGTTCAATTCCCAGCAACCACATGGTGGCTCCTAACCGTCTATAATGAGTTCTGGTGCCCTCTTCTGACCTGCAGACACATGTGCAGGCAGCATAGTGTATAAATAATAAATCTAAAAATAGAAAGCCAGTCAAAAATTATAGTGTAGATTATGAAGGGGCTCAGGAACCTCCATCCTTAGATGAATAGCTGTGGAAACTCGGTATCCTCCAGGGGAGGCTCAGATTATCTTTAAGGTATGGCTCCTGGTAGCTGGGCCACGCTCCAGTGGGTGGGCCACACGAAGAATTACATAGACAGCATAAATGGAGTCAGTGGAATAGTGAAAAAGAAGCTACACCCCTAAAGTCTCACCAACATGTCTGTCTACACAAGAGCTGAACAAATAAGACAATAATAGACTTGCTAATGAGGACTACAATAAGCTCAAGGAGGCCTCAACTCTACACAAAGAACTAGAGGCAACCATGAAATGCTGAGAATAAGACAAACAATCTTTCCCCAGGGAAAAACACACCAACTGGTTATCAGATACCAAGTGGTCAGCATGAAAGTACACATTCAAGTAACATTAGACACACTGAGCAGGTTGCATTTAAGGATGTGTAATTATATACACAGACACATATACATACATATTACATGTATACATATACACATATAACAGCAATTAAGAAAAAGGAAGCTATATATTTATAAGAGAGAAAGGATGGGTATTTAGGAGGGTTTGGAGTGAGGAAAGAGAATGGTGTAAAATATAATTATATAATGAAAAATAATTTTTAAAAAATCACACATGTAGCCCATGGCAGTTCAGTGTCCAAGTGGGTTACATAGTAATGGGAAGAGGGACTGCCTCTGACATAATCTGATTGGTCTGCTCTTTGATCACCTCCCCCTGAGCGGGGAGCAGCCTTACCAGGCCACAGAAGATGACAATGCAGCCACTCCTGATGAGATCTGCTAGACTAAGATCTGAAGGAAGGAGAAGAGGACCTCCATTATCAGTGGACTTGGGGACATGCGTGAAGGGAGAGTGGGATCGGGAAGGGAGGAGGGAGGGACTTATGGGGGATACAAAGTGAATAAAGTGTAATTAATAAAAATTAAAAGATTAAAGAAAAAACAAAGGAAAAAAAGAGGGTAGGAATTTGAGGGGTGAAGTTGCTCTGAGAGGAAAAATGGGGAGAAGTAGGGGCGAATATGATCAATATACATCGTATGGAAATCTCAGAGAATAGTATAAACATAATGCTAAAAGAAAAAAAAAAGAAGATAATCAAGAAAGTGGACACAGGCGAAGGTGATTAATCCTCATTTAGAAAGACAAATGGGATGTGCATTGAACTTATGACAGGAGTCTACCACAAAAGGCATCTGAAAGACTCTACCTAGCAGTGTTTCAAAGCAGACACTAAGACTCATAACCAAACCCTCGGCAGAGTGCAGGGAATCATATGAAAGAAGGGAAGTTAGTATGATATGGAAAGGATAGGAGCTCTACAAGGACCAAATATATCTGGGCACAGGGTCTTTTCTGAGACTGACACTCAACCAAGGACCATCTATGGATATAACCTAGAACTTCTGCTCGGATGTGGCCTGTGGTAGCTCAGTAACCAAGTAGTTTTCCAAAGTAAGGGGAACACGGACTATTTCTAATAGGATCTCAAGGGCAGGCTGTTTGACCCCCACCCCAGGGGAGGAGCAGTCTGTTAGGCCACAGAGGAGGACTTTGCAGCCAGCCCTGAAGATACCTGATAAAACAGGGTCAGATGAAAGGGGAGGAGGTCCTCCCCTATCAGTGGACTTGGAAAGGGGCAGGGAGGAGACCAGGGAGGGAGTGTGGGGTTGGGGAGGGAATGAGGGAGCGGGATACAGCTGGGACACAGAGTTAACAAAATGTAACTAAAAAGAAAAAAAATAATAAAAAATAATAAAAAATAAATAAAAAAAGAAACATCACGGAAACAGAGTTTGAGTGAAATCCCTCCTCTCAGTCTAGCTGAAAGAGCCTGAGTGAAGACACTGAAGCTGAGAGATGAGTTTTAACAATGAACCAATCACCACTCCATTGCTGAGTCTATTGCATTTACCTATACACTTTGAATTCTAAATTTCTGTAACCAAATATTCAGTGACCAGTTTTTAAAAAAGGTTTATTTTTAAGTGATCAGATGTTAATGAAATTATGTTGCTATTATAAACTGTGAGCAAATGCACCTTTGGGAGGAAAGGGTTTTCTTGGCTTCCACTTTCATGTATAGCACATAGTTGAGGAATGAGGTTAAGAATCAAGCAGGAACCTGAAGATCAGATAGACTAAATTGGTTAGAAAAAAAAAAATAGTGGGTAGCACATTGGAACTCATTGGCACAGGAGACAACTTCCTGAACAGAACACCAACAGCACAAGCTCTAAGAGCAACAATTGATAAATGGGATCTCATGAAACTGAAAAGCTTCTGTAAAGCAAAAGACATAGTCATCAAAACAAAATGACAGCCTACAGACTGGGAAAGGATTTTCACCAACCCTATATCAGACAGAGGGCTGATATCCAGAACATATAAAGAACTAAAGAAGTTCAAAAGTAGCAAATCAAGCAATCCAATTAAAAAATGGGGTACAGAGCTAAACAGAGAATTATCAGTAGAGGAATACAGAATGGCAGAGAAACACTTAAAGAAATGCTCAACATCCTTAGTCATCAGAGAGATGCAAATCAAAACAACCCTGAGATTTCACCTTACACCCATCACTCAAGTTACAACAGATGTTGGAGAGATTGTGGAGAAATGGGAACCCTCCTCCATTGCTGGTGGGAATGTAAACTTGTAAAACCACTTTGGAATCAAGCTGGTGCTTTCTCAGACAATTAGGAATAGTGCTACCTCAAAATTCATCTATACCACTCCTAGGCATATATCCAAAAGATGCTTAAGTACACAACAAGAATATTTGCTCAACCATGTTTATAGCAGCTTTATTCGTAATAAAGAACCTGGAAACAACCCAGATGTCCCTTAGTTGAGGAATGGATACAGAAATTGTGCTACTTTTACACAATGGAATACTACTCAGCAATTAAAAATAAGGAAATCATGAAATCTGCAGGCAAATTGTGGGACCTAGAAATGGTCATCACTAGTGAGGAATCCCAGCAGCAGAAAGACACACATGGTATATACTCACTTACATAGACCTACAAGATAGGATAAACATAATGAAATCTATACACCTAAAGAAGATAAACAAAAAAGAAGACCCAGAGTAAGATGATCAATCCTCACTTAGAAAGACAAATAAGATGTAGGAGCAAACATGTAACAGAGGGCCTCTGAAAGACTCTACCTAGCAGTGTATCAAAACAGATATTAAGACTCATAACCAAACCTTCGGCACATTGCAGGGAATCATATAAAAAGGGGAACCTGGAGAGGACAAGAGCTCCACAAGGACCAAATATATCTAGGCACAGGGGCCTTCTATGAGACTTTCTCCAAACAAGGACCATGTATGGATATAACCCAGAACCTCTGCTCGGATGTAGCCCATGGTAGCTCAGTATCGAGGTGGGTACCCTAATAAGGGGAACAGGGACTATTTCTGACATAAACTCAATGGTGGGCTCTTTAACCTCCCCACTCTCCCTTCCCCGTCGAGGGAGGAGCAGTCCTGCTAGTCCACAGAGGAGGACTTTGCAGCCAGTCCTGAAGATACCTGATAAACCAGTATCAGATGAAAGGGGAGGAGGTCCTCCCCTATCAGTGGACTTGGAAAGGGGCAGGGAGGAGATGAGGAAGGGAGGGTGGGATTGGGTGGGAAAGAGGGAGGGGATACAGCAGCTATACAAAGTTAACAAACTGTAACTAATATTAAAAAAAAATGGAAATAAAAAGAACTGAAGCAATGACCACAGAGAAATGTGTTCTGTGGTTTGCTCAGCTGCCTTTATAACACAATGCAGGACCACCTGCTGAGAAGTGGGCTTCATAGATTTAGCCTCAGACCAATCCAATAGAAACAGTTCATAGGTGGGCCTAGTTTGTGTCTAGGTAACCAGTACAGTCACTATTCTTGTTGTTCTTTTTCTTCTTGTTCTTGTTCTTGTGCTACTTCTTGTTCTTCCTTTTCTTCTTCTTGTTCCTCTTCCTCTTTCCCTTCCCCTCCTCCTCCTCCTCTTCCTCCTCCTCCTTCTTCTTCTGCTTTAAGAAGAACTTTTTTCAAGACCGGGTATTACTGTATATCTCTTGCTGTCCTGGAACTCACTCAGTAGATCAGTCTGGCCTCTAACTTAAAGATTCACCTGCCTCTGCCTTCAGAGTACTGGGATTAAAGGCACGCATCACCACTGCCCACCTAGCTAGTCTCAATTTACATTGCTTAATATGTAATGCACTTGAGTGAATTTTAGGGTTTTATTTTTTTTATTTAGAAATTTTGTTTTATTTTCATGGAAATACGAGTTAAATATTTTTTTAAGAAATCAAATGTTACATAAAATATGTAGAACTCAGTTGTAGTGAACAAAATCCAAAATTTTATTCTGCTTACAGTAGAATTAACTCTTGAAGTTCCTATGGGACGCACTTGTCTTGATACGGACATTCTTTAGAGCACATGGTGCTTTCTTTTGGTCTACTCATAACTTCTTTACAATACTAGCAGAATTTGTTCCACCTGCCCTGGTCTTATATGAGATCACCATGTCATGAGCCTATCTTAATTGAGATGTCAAAAGAAATGCTCTTAGATTCCAGAGAAATTACCCATTCAAATACTTTCATGTGCTCCTTCACAAATCTGCAGCTGCAGGCATTCAGTCAGTTATATTAAGTTTGTCTTTCTGAAATACAGGAAAATAGCATAACACACATGCTTGGGCGCTATTTTCAACTCTTATAGTTTTATTTCAGCATCATCAAACTTCCAGTGACTAATGCATCCTTTATTCTACTGTTATGAGAACATACTAATTTAGCAGTCAAGGGCAAAGTTTTTAGGTTACTTTTAAAAGATAATTATAAAATATTCTACTAAATGTTGGCATCTGCATTAAAATTTTTTGGGTTTTCTGACAGATATCGTTTAAGTAAAACTGATTAGGGCCCGAGGCATCACTCAGTGGGATACCTGAGTCCCTGGGTTTGATGTTTGATTCCAGAATTACTAGCGTGGAGGGCAGTGTATTATATACATTATTTTTTTCCTCTCCTATGGCTTTATTTGGGCCATTTTTTTCTTACCTGTGTTCTCCTTGTATGCTATGATTTCCAATTTTGAGTTCTTATGGGTTTTGTTTGTGTGTTTGCATGTGTGCCTGTGTGTGTTTGTTATGCTTTTTCTTTTTCTTTTTACTTATGCTTTATTTTGGTTTATTTGTTTTCTAAAGAGAAGGCAAAAATAGAATGGACATGAAATTAGGTGGATGTTGAGGTAGGGAGGACCTGGGAGTTCTTAGGAGAGGGGGAATCCATCATTAGAAAAAATACATATACATTATATATTATATGCAATATGATATTCATGGTCAGTTAAACAGACATTGAGTTTGGAGTTATCCATCTAAATCAGAGTGATTTAGTATACATATTATTCTTATTATCTCCAACAACAAAAAACTTAGTTTTTGTGTGCAAAATTTATGTAACTAAATTAAATATTTTTCTTTTTTAAAGAATATTTATTCTATATATTATTCTCTCTCTCTCTCTCTCTTGTGTATGTGTTTCTCCACAAGTGCAATTGTATTAGTATCTCTAACTACACATAGAAGTCAGTCAGTAAAAAATATTCAAATGTTTTTTCACCTTCCTAACTTTATTTTGTTTCTGTGAATTTAATACAGGTTTCAAGGCTTCCGTATCTGGCATTTTTACTTGTTAAGCCACTTCTCCAACTCAGATATGAAGTTTTTCAAACTTTTAGGTTTGTTAATTTAAATGGAAGCTCCTTCTGAAATCTGGAAGTAAGGACAAGCTAGACAATGGGGAACAAGAGGTCTCAAGAGTAGTCGGGTTGATAGAATACACATTCCATGGAAAGAGTGAAGGAAATTCTAGAGATGGTCAAGTTTAAGGAAGGGGCAGATGGAGACTTGGGGACATATATAAAAGATCTACTTGGAAACTCACTTCTTTATAAGCTAATTAAAATCGCAAGTATGTGAAAGCTCTTTAAATAAATGTAGGATGGCTGGATGGCTGCTGCTGCTCTCAGAAACTATGGGTTTTTAAATGTAAAGCTCCAGAGCAAGATGTGAGACTCTTTCCAGAAACTATGAAATAGGTATCAAAGGCTTCATAGCGTGTACAATTTACAGACACTGCCATTGGTTGTCTACCAGAAATGTATAATAAGGCTCTATTGTTGATGTTACTTTGGATGAAGAAGACAGAGAATTGGGGGGGGGGGGACTGAACTGGAAGCCACCTCCTCTCTGATTGGCCTTTATGATGTGAGAAGTTGCTAAGCCATATCTGAAGAAGAGACAGTAATGGTCTTCTCCAGGTTTAGACCTTGGATGCTTCATAGATGCCTGCTGGTACAATAGATGCATGACTGTTAAGAGATGATCAACAATTGATTCCTTTTTGAAATATGATCTGCTTTATAAAGGAATTTAATGTCTAATATTCAGGATCTGGTCAAAGGCCTATGGCTGGGAAAATCTTAAACACTAAGTATGAATCTACTAATTTTTGTTTTTTTAAATGGACATGTTATCAAACTGAATCTTAATTTGTTTTGGTTTACATCCATATAACAGTGCTCTAATCAGCCTTGATAAAGGAAGTGTCTCTTTACATTTGTATAGAGTGTTTGAATTAAGCAATATACTCATATCTTCACCAACAATGCTCAGCATGGAGAAAGGGACAGAAAGAGTCAACAAATAAAGAAAAGGGATATGACACAATATCTTTTGGGAATGACTTGGCTGTTTCACTCATGAACTCACATCGTCCGTTAACTTCCACGGAGCCTTCACAAAACAGAGTCCATAATTTGTGTCAAGATCCAACACCTCTCAGAGTAGCTAATGATAAGTAAAGGGCTGTGGAGAAGAAGAAATCGTTGTCTTCAGTGATGTAGCCATGGATAAATTACTCATGCTCTCATGAACAGCTTCATATTCGTGGCCACATAAGTCATTATGTTTAAGTCCAGAGCATCACAGGGCAAAAGCCAAAACAAAACAACATGGATAAGAACTTGGTGAGAGGAGGAGGAAGTCATTTTGATAGAGAATGAAAAGAGAAGATGATAGAATGTGTATTCTATCCACTTGTGAGAGATCAAATAATGGGTTAATAAAATGGCAATGCTCCAGAAATGTAAAATATTAAATTCAAGGTACGTAAAACATATTCATATTTCATATTTATTCATATATTTCGTACCAAAAGTATCACATTCTATATGAGGAACTATTCTAATTTCTGAAAAAAATGTACTCTAACCTGAAACATTATTTTTTGTCTCAAGTATTTTGGATACAGCATACACAATATGTGTATGAATATTACAGTCCAGAAAAAAATAACACTGTGCTTCACAGAATAGGTCATGGAGAACTCAGAACCTAAGATTTATCATTTAGTATATTATCATTTATTATTTACTCTATTTTCTAATTAAGTGTCTGTGTCTGTGTGTCTGTGTGTGTATATAAATACGTACACACATGGTGGGTGCCCATTTTGGCTAAAGTCTTTGGAACCCCTGGAACTATATTATAGATTGTTGTCAGCCACCTGATGTAGGTACTGGGATAAGAGCTTGTGTTCTTTGGAACAGTATAGTGTACTTTTAACCTCTGAGCCATCATCTCTCTATCCCCTAAATTGCTCTGAATTTTGAGTATAGAGGACAAAATTCAATATGAGTATAAGAAAAAGTACAACTAATATTTTCCAAATGAAATCACTGTAACTAATAATTCATGGCTGCAGAATGAGTCAGTTATAGAACAAGAAAGCCTTTTCTCAAATATTTATTGAAAAGAATACATTAATATTCACTTTATATGTTTTTATCAGTAAATATATTTTATATCACTTCTTTTCATATAAAATTATTTGTATGCAATATAAAATTATATGAGAGAACACTGTTGTGATCACTATGCAAAACAGGTGAGTTTACCTTCAACCTTGGAAACCTGACATCGGTTATTAAAACACCCCACAGAAACACTCAGCTGCAGAGCTGTGAGGATGGACATTCCACAAAGCTATGATCTGTGTTCATTCTCTGATTGCCAAGGCTTTAACATTTAAAAGTACATGACAAACATACTATACTAACATACTTCTGCATAACTCTCCAAAATGACAAATGTTTAAGAAATAATTATCGGATATCAGTTTTCCAATTCTAAGCTACAGCAATAGGTATTTTGCAA
Source organism: Psammomys obesus (assembly GCF_907164565.1). Taxonomy (NCBI): domain Eukaryota; kingdom Metazoa; phylum Chordata; class Mammalia; order Rodentia; family Muridae; genus Psammomys; species Psammomys obesus. The sequence goes on along the minus strand of NW_026585580.1, from coordinate 7,586,873 downwards.
AGTAAACCAACAGAAGCAGGAGACACATACAATATTTTCTGTGCTTAAAATGTTCCTAATGTATTGTGAAATGTTATTCTCTGTTTGTTAAGGATCAGTGAAGAACAAATTTCCCCCAAACAGACTGACTCTGAAGAATGATTATAGTACTCAATAGCTCTGAGACCAGGATTAAGTAAAAGCTCTCAGGCTCTATACAAGAGGGAACTAAATAGAAGTGTAATATTTGGGAAAATGGATTAATGGGAAAAGAACAAATAATGCAACTTGATGGAATGGAGGATGAAATCATGCTCTCATTCGTTCTCATCGGCACATAAATCCATGTAAGCCTGGTTTCAGCCTCACTGATTTTCTTTACTTTTGTCCTTGTGTTCTTTTGTGCTTTTTATCCATTAGTTTAAAAGTGAACCCATGGCACACGTCATAACAAAGTAACGTACTAATATTGATGTTGCAAATAATATTAGATCTGTCAGATATTTCGTAAATTAACAAAATATTAAATATATAAATTTAAAAATAAGTTATTGATGGATTAAAATGCTAAATGTCACAAAAATTGGTATCAATGTCTAAAAGTTATTCAAACACAATGACTTTTAGAACAAAAACAAGATAGGAAATCTTACAAGAGGAAGTGGCAATTGGATAAGGAGTCAAAGCATTGATACTCTAATGAAGAAAAATTGACAGCTGATGGATGCTGGGAAAAGGGGAGTGACTTAACCTCAGGAATACAGTCACTGGGAGGTGACTGTACTGCCTGCCTGCTCCTTGCCACAGGGATTGTCATACTTCACGTGCTCAAAACAGCACTAAGTAGATTCTATGGGTAAATATAAATACAAGGAAACAGTAAAACAAAACTCCTAGATGCTCCTGTAAAGAAATGAGATTAGAAAAGTGGCAGGGACCAGAAAATGAAGCAGCAGAAATCGTGGCGTTGTGTTGCGGAGTGAGGACTCGTAGTTAGCGCTTTATCACATTTGACAGGGTGCAAGGCCCAAAGACAGTTACTACTCATTTTTTCTACCTTTTTTTGTGTCAAAATTAAAAGCCCATAAAACCATAATGAGAGTATTTTAATAGTTACCGTAAGTTGATATACATTTTAATCTTGACTTCGATGTGAAGAATGCTTTCTCTACTGTGCAGTCAGATGTATTGGATAGTTTGAATAACTGGCAAGTTTAGATTTGTGTGTTACTTTGTAAACATGAAAAATAAATTTTTCTTTCCTTTTTTTTTTTTTTTTTTTTTGTAGTGCAGTTTGATGTTGTAAATCCTGTGTGGCCACTTTAAATTTGCATCCAAGGACAAAACACATCAGCCTTTTTTCAATAATTTATTGAATACTCCTCTCAGGATGGAATACGTTGTACTCTGGTGCACAAAGGCAAATCTCTGAAGGTTAACACCACAGAAAATTGGTTGCAGTTTTGCAGGGAGCCATGAGGAAACGCCTTTCCTCTCCCTCTTAATTGTTCAGCAATCCCTTCTGCTAAAATTTACTGCAGCTCCATTTGTTACAACTGTGGGAAAGCAGAGGCTGTGTATAAAAAAGACTGCTTTTTTTTTTCTTTTTTTTTTTTTAATGAGGTAATTTTCTTATTTATTTGGTTTTTTTTTTTTGTTTTGTTTTGTTTTTATTTTATTTTTCTTTTTAGTTACATTTTGTTAACTCTGTGTCCCAGCTGTATCCCGCTCCCTCATTCCCTCCCCAATCCCACACTCCCTCCCTGGTCTCCTCCCTGCCCCTTTCCAAGTCC
>NW_026585580.1:7467847-7580101 GCF_907164565.1 Psammomys obesus | reverse complement strand
GGGGGGGGGGGGGGTCAAACAGCCTGCCCTTGAGATCCTGTTAGAAATGGTCAGCGTTCCCCTTACTTTGGAAAACTACTTGGTTACTGAGCTGCCCTGGGCCACTTCCGAGCAGAAGTTCTAGGTTATATCCATAGATGGTCCTTGGTTGAGTGTCAGTCTCAGAAAAGACCCTGTGCCCAGATATGTTTGGTCCTTGTAGAGCTCCTATCCTTTCCATATCATACTAACTCCCCTTCTTTCATATGATTCCCTGCACTCTGCCCAGGGTTTGGTTATGAGTCTTAGTGTCTGCTTTGAAACACTGCTAGGTAGAGTCTTTCAGATGCCTTTTGTGGTAGACTCCTGTCATAAGTTCAATGCACATCCCATTTGTCTTTCTAAATGAGGATTAATCACCTTCGCCTGTGTCCACTTTCTTGATTCTCTTCTTAAGGTGTGTAGATTTCATTATGTTTATCATATCTTGTAGGTCTATATAAGCGAGTATATACCAAGTTTGTCTTTCTCCTTCTGGGATACTTCACTCAGAATGATCTTTTCTAGATCCCACCACTTGCCTGCAAATTTCATGATTTCCTCCTTTTTGATTGCTGAGTAGTATTCCATTGTGTAAAAATACCACAATTTCTGTATCCATTCCTCCGTTGATGGACATCTGGGTTGTTTCCAAGTTCTGGCTATTACAAATAAAGCTGCTATGAACATGGTTGAACAAATGTCCTTGTTGTGTACTTGAGCAAATTTTGGGTATATACCTAGGAGTGGTATAGCTGGGTCTTGAGGTATTACTACTCCTAGTTGTCTGAGAAAGCGCCAGATTGACTTCCAAAGTGGTTGAACCAGTTTACATTCCCACCAGCAATGGAGGAGGGTTCAATATGGTGGTAATTTTAACAAAATGCCCCCTACAAGCTCATGTATTTGAGTACTTCTCCTGAAGTTCGTGGAACTGTTTGGGAAAGATTAGGAGATGTGCCTTGTTGAAAGTGGTACATCACTGGGGTTGGACTTAGAGGTTTCTAAAACTAATGTCATTTATTTCTCTCTCTTTCTGGCTCATACTTGTGGATCATCCAATTATGTTAGAGCATACAAGTGTGCTCTCAGCGACTGGTCCACTACCATGTCTGCCTTCTTGTTGTCATGCTCCTTGACATTATGTTTATTGACTCATCACGTGTAACCATGAACTCAACAATTCTTTTCTTCTGTAAAAATAATGCAGTACATAATTGAGCCAAATATTTGTTGTAAAAGGGAAAAATTCTACAATAAAGCTTGTTAGAAAATTTTCATAAAATGATTTAATCTTCATAACCATTTTTAAGTACTCTCTTATGTGCAAATATGTTTTGAAATTCACTTATTGATTAGGTAATAGAAACATTGGGTAATATTGTTGATACTTGTTTTCAAAATATTGTAATACCATATACTTTCTGGGTCTGAATGATGTGCTACAATTTTAGTAATGCTGCTAGTGATCATAAATATGAACAAGAGATCACTGACAGTGTATTTCCATGAACACTTCTCCACAATTTAATATTCAATTCTAGGATTAATGTTGTTAATGTTGTTACTTTTTAATATTTCATTTCTGTACAATTGTGAGTATCTGCATTTCTGTGTTACTAACTCCTGTTCATATTAGGGCATGAACCATCTTCATCTGAAGAGTTTTATGAATTGTTTGTTTTCTAAACAATTTTATAGGTAATTGTGTTCAGACTTAGCAGTATACAAGCATTCTGTCTACATTTTATTTCTTACTACTGATACTTGTGATGTCTTAAATACTCTTCTGGCTACTCAGGAAAGTCTGCTTTAAGTCCCTGGCATTCCTTGTAAAGGATTCAGAAGTGCACTGTTAGATGCTCTGCAGAATGATGTTGTATCATTGCCTACACACCAAACAATACAGAGAATTCAGTGAAATGATAACAAAGACACTTCCTATAAAGATAAAGTAAATTATACCATGAAAATAGTTTTATCAGATAAAAGGAAGTGAAACATAATAGATTGGCTTTATTTAGTTGATTTTAGTTTTCTTGTTGTTTCGATAAAATACTCTTAAGATATGCATCTTAAGAAACAAAGATTTTGGTTTAACGTATATTGTCATGATAATGGGGGAATTTGAGGCAGTAGGAGCTTTTTTTTCCTAATTATTCTCATTAGTTACATTTTGTTAATTCTGTATCCCAGCTGTATCCCTCATTCCCTCCCCAATCCCACCCTCCCTCCCTCATCTCTTCCCTGCCCCTTTCCAATCCACTGAGAGGGGAGGTCCTCCTTCCCTTCCATCTAACCCTAGCTTATCATGTATCTTCAGGACTGGCTGCAATGTCCTTATCTATGTAAGGTGAAATCTGGGGGTCGTTTTGATTTGTATTTCTCTGATGACTGAAGACGTTGAGCATCTCTTTAGGTGTTTCTCTGCCATTCTATATTCCTCTACAGAGAATTCTCTGTTTAGCTCCATACCCAATTTTTTAATTGTATTGCTTGATTTGTTGCTTTTTAACTTTTTTAGTTCTTTATATATTCTGGATATCAGCCCTCAGGCAGATATAGGGTTGCTGAAGATCCTTTCCCAGTCTGTAGGTTGTCATTTTGTTCTGATGACTATGTCTTTTGCTTTACAGAAGTTTTTCAGTTTCATGGGGTCCTATTTATCGACTGTTGCTCCTAGAGCCTGTGCTGTTGGTGTTCTGATCGGGAAGTTGTCTCCTGTGCCAATGAGTTACAGGCTCTTCCCCACTTTTTCTTCTAACCAATTTAGTGCATCTGGTTTCATGTTGAGGTGTTTGATCTACTTGGAGTTTAGTTTTGTGCAGGGTGATAAATATGGATCTATTTTCATTTTTCTGCATGTAGACATTCAGTTGGACCAGCACCATTTGTTAAAGATGCTGTCTTTTTTTCCATTGAATGGTTTTGGCTACTTTGTAAAAAATCAAGTATTCATAGATGTTTGGGTTTATTTTGGGGGTTTTCTATTCGGTTCCATTGATTCACCTTTCTGCTTCTATGCCAATATCATGGTGTTTTTATTACTATTGCTCTGTAGGACAGTTTGAGATCAGGGAAGGAGATACTTCCAGATGATCTGTCGTTGTACAGGATCGTTTTGGAAATTCTGGGTTTTTTGTTTCTCCATATGAAGTTGAGAATTTTTCTTTCAAAGTTTGTAAAGAATTGTATTGTTATCTTGACTGGAATTGCACTGAATCTGTAGATTGCTTTTGGCAGGATGGCAATTTTTACTATGTTAATCCTACCAATCTATGAGCGTGGGAGATCTTTCCATCTTCTGATATCTTCCTCAATTTCTTTCTTCAGAGACTTGAAGTATTTTTTTTTTTTCAAACAGGTTTTTCAACTGCTTGGTTAAAGTCACACCAAGGTGCTTTATGTTATTAGTGGCTATTGTGAAGGGAGTTGTTTCCCTGATTTCTTTCTCAGCCCTTTTGTCTTCGGTATGGAGGACAGCTTCTGATTTTCTGTTTTTGAGTTAACTTTGTATCCAGCCACTTTACTGAAGATGTTTATCAACTGAAGGAGTTCTCTGGTTGAATTTTTGGGGTCACTCATGTATATTATCATATCATTTGTGAATAGTGATACTTTGACCTCTTCCTTATCTCCCATCTTCTTAAAACAAAGTATATGTAAATATTAGGTTTTCATTCTACCCTGAAGAATTTAGGAGGAAATCTCTATTTTTCATCTTATTTTCAACAGTATGTTTTGTCATAAACCACATTACTCATAAAGTTAGTATTCTGATTATTACTTGCTTTGAGCTGTCTTGAAGATGTCAACATCTCTTCATTAAGTTGATTTCAATAAAAAAAAAATGTTTATAGTTGGAAACAGCCCTGTTAGAAGAAATGGGTAAATTTTTGGTAAAAATTACAAGAAAAAAATGATCAGAATGGAGTTATCATTAAGAAAATTGCTATTTGTGATATGTCTGTATTACAATTGGTAAGTAAATGTGAATTATAACTGGTGTCATAAAATGCTATTATATATTGAGGCTTGAATTACACTTTTGAAAATACCATGGTTTATGGATACATACAGATTGAATGTTACAGACGTTCAAGTGTCATCATGAATTTATGGAGCAAAATTCTAAAAGGTATGATGAAAGTAAATGGATTTAATGTATGACTAACCTCTATCATATTATAATTTTTGATTCCCTGCACTGAACTGTGTAAATACTCACATGAGGGCATGAGTAGATTTTAAATCAATGAATCCAGGGGAGACAGATAATGAATGATTTTATTAGAAAATATTTTGAAATAACTGATAACAAGTTATTTGTGAAGCAGTGAGCTGTGACAGCCTAGAAGTTCATCACAACACAGTGATTAATTCTCATATCTTCACGCAGAGCTCCTACAGCAGCAGGCATTCTGCTCATGGTTAAAGGAAATAGAGAACAAGCCCTAATAGACAAAGAAAGTCCTGTTTATCACTGATATAAATGTGCATATGTGCTGCAGGCTTCCTTGTTATACTTTAGTTCTCATTGAATGCAATGACTGTCCCTGCCATGGCTTCTAATAAAAAACAAAACTTTCAGTATGTGTATGTATGTTTTTAGAGTTAAATGATGGTCAGTAACCCATTAGTATGCTCCTCCTCTCCTAAATTGTCTATAGTTGTTCGTCTAAGATTAAAGTCTTAATCCTTAAATCTCATGGACTTAAGAACCACTCAATAAGCTTGGGACCATACCTATTACTGCAAACCTAGCCAACTACTTAGTGCCAGGGAAGGCATGGCTTTTGGAAGAGTCCCTAATGACAATTTATACTCTTTTGTTCTTTAAGCTACAAAATGTCGCCTTTACCTTTCACCAAGGAAACTTCTTTTTGCAACAGTCAGAGACAACTACAGCAAAACAAACAAACAAACAAAAAAAAAAAACAAACAAACAAAAAAACAATCAAAATACATAGCTCTGGATTCCAGCCCTACAGATACATCTATTAAGCTTTTCTGAACCTAAGGCTGCGGAAAGTGGAAGAGAGGGACACATGGACTGTAAAAGCTAACTGATCAGGAAGTTTGCTGTAAGACTGTCTTCTAGTAATGGCAGAAGCCACACACATAAAGTGTCACCAGCAAGATTGTGCAAATGTTTGCTGATCAAGAATGATACTGCTGAACAAGCCAAACTGCACAGTTTGTTTTAACAAGATAAAAGTAATTTGAAAACTTTCAGGTTTTTTTTTTTTTTTTTTTAATTCTTGCTATCATTTTTAGTGTAATTTTATTTTTCTGAGCCATGGTGACATATGACATTAAACATCTATTTTCAGGTGCCTCCTTGTCTAATTTTAGTTTTTCTCTTGTCTTTTATTTACAGACCTTAGTCTATTTTTATGAACTTAACATTTTAAACATAGTTAAATATACTTCCCTGTGTCTGATTTCTAATTACATCATGTTTTTGACTCTGTATTTAGTCTTTCATAAATTAATTTGTATTGTTTGGCTGTTCTCCTTTCACCTCTGTTAAATTAATACTGACAAATATTTTTTCCAGTATTTATATTTTAAGAACTCAATTTTGTTATTGTTGTTGAAACAGGGTTTCTTTGTGCAGCCCTGGTGGTCCTGGAACTATCTCTGAGTTGTAACAAGCTCTGCCTCTCAAGTACTTGGATTAAAGGTGTGTGACAGTTCTGCCCAGCTCAACACTTCAGCTAACTAGATTAATTTACTAGATTTTAAAATTCATCAGAATTTCTTCCACATTTTAGAAAATGTAAAAGCCTTAAATATTTTAAACTCTTTTAACCATCTTCAGACATATGTGAATCTGTGTCAATATATACATATAAGTGATATAAAATGTATAATATCAATATATTATGTATTATTTATGATTTATAATATACAACATAATATGCATATATACAATAATATATATTCATTTGCATATATACATAACTATGTGTAACATTATGATCATATGCAAACGTTTACCAACATACTGATTGACGTCATACTTTTCCCTTCTGTCTCTCATCATCAGGGAAAGGCAGTTTTGGACTCTGTACAGAGACTTTCTTATTAATAAAGAAAACACAAAATCTATTAAGATTATTACCCTTTCTACTGCATACATTTCATTTCATTTAGAAGTTATTACAGTTTTACTACAAATGACATATTGCTGCATTCAGTGCCTAGTAGAAATTCTGTTAAAATCAAACAAATGTTGACGGGATCATAGTTCTTTCTCCTTTTTTCCTGGACTTTGTTTAGGTCTATTGAGTCAACATTTTTAAACAAAAAACAATAAGGAAAGAATTTTTTTTGAAGTGACATATGAAACGATATCAGGATAAAAAAAAATTGTCAACAGGTTACTTGTGACAGTTTTTTTTTTAATAATTATTTTTTATTTACTATTTACTCACTTTGTATCTCACCTATAGCTTCCTCCTTCTTCCCTCCCAATCCCACCCTCCCTTCCTCTTCTCTACCCATGCCCCTCTCCCAGTCCACTGCTAGGAGAGGTCCTCCTCCCCTTCCTTCTGATCCCAGTCTATCAGGTCTCATCAGGAGTGGCTTCGTAGTCTTCCTCTGTGGCCTGGTAAGGCTGCACACCCCACCCCCCAGTATAGGTCAATCAGTTCATGTCAGAGACAGCCCCTGTTCCCATTCCTAGGGAACCCACTTGGACATTGAACTTCCCTGGGCTACATCTGTGCTATCTTGCTATCTGTGCTTCCCTGGGCTATCTCTGTGACAGTTTTTTTTATGGTTTCGAATATTTAAATTTAGTCATCACAAACACAAAGAACTTCAAAACAAATTTAAGTTGAAATGGTAAATGGGTTACAGTATCATTAAAATCAGACTTTGTTGTTGGGGCTTAATGGTACTTCTTATCTGTATGACACTGAAGTCTTTATAGTTTCCAATTTAATTCTAAAATATATTCTCTACCAAACTCATTAAAATGCAAAATTTATACTAAACATTGTTTACATAATTATAAAATAACTTACTAAATGCTCTATTTCAGGAACGAAAAGGTTATATGCAGGAATTTAATTACTGATCTGGCAATTCAAAATATTCAACATTGGTTCTAAACATATGCACATCTGGGATTTTATGCAAAACAACTAGACTTTTAAAGGTCGAGTGTTTAAGCTAAAGGGTTACAAAATAACCAATTTGTAATGAGCAGCTTTTCCTCATTGTACAAATTAACTTCAGCAGGGAAATGAACACATGCTCTCCTCTTCCACATGGATTATCTTACTGAGATACTGAGACTTTTACAGTCCGTGCTGTGCACATTTGCATGCTGAGGATTAGTGCACAATGTGTATGGGGAAAATAGACGTGTGTGCAACTGACCCCACATTATGGTAGCCAAAGGAGACCTGATCTCTAGTCCTGTGTCCCTGAGACAAGTCTATGAAGACTTAACAGTCTTTTGAGGTCTCCTTACTATTCAGAATGGCTTTCTGCTCACTGTTGATATTCTTCACATTATTATTTGAGATGTGTTGAAAGGATCTGAACTTCCTAGGGAATCTAATTTGTTAATATGAAGCAATGACTTTGGTAGAATATAAGATTTCCTCTTGATGTTTAAAGTTTTATCGTATATTCTTGTGTTTCCTTATAGAAATGTAAACATCAGAAACCTAATCAATATATCAGATTTCATACAAACACAATGACAAACAAACTTAAAAATTTTCAAACTAAGTAGCGAACTGAAGAAAAAAAGAATTTTAAAACTTAGTGGTTTAATAGCAATATGAAGATAAATAAAAGTAGCATATCATTGAGATATTGTTTAGCCTATTTTTCTCTCTTCTCTTTCACTCGAAATATTCTAGTGTTAAAATAGTAATAAATATGTGCCTATGTAGTAAAAGTGGGTCAGTGGCAACAACGTCACAAGTTCAAGTGTGAAACTGTGATGGTTAAAGTACCAGATTATGAATTTTAATTCAAAATATCTGGAAAATCTACTTTTAAAAATTTTTCCTACAATGAGCTTTGATACATACTCACTGAGTGTCTTTGTCCTGCCTATAGAGGTTTCTGCCACCTCTATAGCCAGCAATGTGACAATTCATAGGAGGCAAGAAGGAAGATCATTTCCACACAGTTATGTCTTGAGTATTGTCTCAAAATTTGGGAGTCTGACCTTGAGTGGTTTATTTTAAGAATCATTAAACAAGCACAAATTAGTGGAAACTTTTCTGGTGAGAATTAATTCAATCTCATGTGGACAATAAAGTAAACATAAATCTCTTTCAGGAAGAAGGTAAACTAAATAAAGATCAGACATGACAACACTGAAACTTCTCATAAAGTACAAGTGACAACTTCCATCAAGATGAGTTCTACAGATTGATCTTGAGCACAAGCATATGATTAAGGTTCAGTTTGTTCTCTAGTCCCACGACACAAAGGTTACTAAGCTAGAATGCACAAAAACTGCCATCCCTTCTACACTTTCATCTATGGGAGGAGAATCACTTTAACATCTGAGTGGAAGCTTCAATGGTGACCAGGAAGAAATCATCTTAAAAGTCACTGTGAGAAGTAACACTGTAAACAAGTGTTCAATTTCAGGAAACCTGAGGAATATTTTGAATCTCATCTGACCTCTAAAAAAGCATCACATTAAAAAAATGCTTTGTAAGATTCCCTTAACTCTTTCCAAAGTTTAGCTATGAGCCTCAGCATCTGCTTTGATACACTGCTGGGTAGAGAGGGAAACAGCTTTGCCAGGCCATAGACAATGTAGCCAGTCCTGATGAGACTTGATAGGCTAGGTTCAGATGGAAAGGGAGGCGGACCTCCCCTATCATTGGACTTGGAGAAGGACATGGGAGGAGATAAGGGAGGAAGGGTGGGAATGGGAGGGAATGAGAGAGGGGACTGCAAAGTGAATAAACAGTAATTAATATAAAAAATTTAAATTTAAGAAGTGCTTTGTAACTTAGAATGAACATTTTTATAACACTATTACAGTTAGTGTAAGTCTTTAAGACTGAAAAGCCAAACTCTTAAAACACACACAGTTTCATCCATTTGCTTGCAGATTTCATGATTTCCAAGTTTTAATTGCTGAGTAGTATTCCATTGTGTAAATTTACAATTTCTGTATCCATTTCTCCATTGAGGGACATCTTGGTTGTTTCCAGATTCTGACTATTATGAATATAATTGCTACAAACATGGTTTAAACAAATGACCTTGTTGGGTACTTGAACATATTTTGGATATATGCCTAGGAATGATATAGCTAGAAAATGGATGTAAGTAGAAAAGATCATCCTAAGTGAGGTAACCTAGAAACAAAAAGACACACATGGTATATATTCCCTTATAAGTGGATATTAGACATATAATATAGGATAAAATACTAAAATCTGTATACCTAAAGGAGCTAAGCAATAAGAAGGACCTTGGGTAAGATGCTCAATCCTCATTCAAAAAGGCAAATGGGATTGACATCAAAAGAGGAAGAAAACAGGGAACAGGACAAGAGCCTACCACTGAGGGCCTCTGAAAGACTGAACCCAGAGGGTATTGAAGCAGATGCTATGGCTCATAGTCAAATGTTGGGCAGAGTGCAGGGAATCTTACAAAAGAAGGGAGACATAGACAGACCTGGAGGGCATAGGAGCTCCAAGAGGAGAGCAACAGAACAAAATAATCTGGGCACAGGTGTCTTTTCTGTGACTGATACTCCAACCCATAATCATGCATGGAGATAACCTAGAACCCCTGCACATGTAGCCCATGACAACTCAGTCTCCTGTTGAGTTCCCTAGTAAGGGGAGCAGGGGCTATCTCTGATATGAACTCAGTGGCTGGCTCTTTGATCACCTCTCCATGGTTAGGTGGCCTTACTAGGCCACAGAGAAAGACAATGCACCTAGTCCTGATGAGACCTGATAGGCTAGGGTCAGATGGAAGGGGAGGAAGACCTCCCCTATAGTAGATTTGGAGAGGGGTACCTGAGGAAAAGAGGGAGGGAAGGTGGGACTGGGAGGGGATGAAAGAGAGGGCTATAGCTGAGATACAAAAGTGAGTAAATTATAGTAATAAAAATAAATTAATTAATTTAAAAAGACACAAAGAGAAGACCATTACTGTTTGTGTGTGTTCAATAGCTTTTATACCATGCAGTATTTTTATTTATTTCTATTTGCAATACTTTAAATATTTTAGCATCACTTAATTTATTTCAATCCAATGGATTGTTCTGTCATAGTATGATCTTAAATGTCATTATAGTAAGGAACAAGACAAAGATAATTTCCTAAAAAGTTTTGTGTTTAAAAAAAATCAGGAACTCCACAAGTTGAGCAACAGAACAAGAAAATTTGAACACAGTGGTCTTCCCAGAGACTCATACTCCAACCAAGGACTATTCATGGAGATAACCTAGAACCCCTGCACAGATGTAGCCCATGGCAGGTCAGTGTCCAAGTGGGTTACATAGTAATGGGAGGAGGGACTGCCTCTGACATAATCTGATTGGCCTGCTCTTTGATCACCTCCCCCTGAGGGGGGAGCAGCCTTACCAGGCCACCACAGTAGAGGACAATGCAGCCATCTATCATCTATCTATCTATCTATCTATCTATCTATCTATCTATCTATCTATCTATCTATCTATCATCTATCTATCTATGTATCTACCAATAGATGAGGTCTTCCTTCCCTCCCACTGTTCTATCACGGGACAAGGGGAGGGTATAGGTGGAGAAGAGGGAGGAAGATTGGGATTGGGAGGAGATGAGGGAGGGGGACATAGCCGGGATACAAATTGAAAAAATGATAGTAATAAAACAAATTTAAAAAATAGATGAGAATTCAGAGACAATGAGATTGAGTGGGAGGAGTACACATCATTTCAACACCTCCTTGCTGGTATTCTCTGGAAAATTGTACATGGCTCTACTCCTTAACATTGTTGCATAGACTAGAGATAGAAATAGACATTGTGAGTTATGAAAACCCAGTGTTCTTTAAACCTAAATGAAAGAGCCAACATTGAAACTTTGCTATTAATATAGACTTGTGTAGCTTAGACTAGGTTTGATTTAAATTAGAAAAATTGTGCTTATAAACAATAAAAATGAATCATACAAATTTCATATATATATATATATATATATATTTGAGTCTGTGTATTTATAATCTGCCTCATGAGAGTATGTGAATATTCAGTGATTTTATAATGTAAAAAAAAAAAAAAAAGAAAAGAAAAAGAAAGAAAAGAAACACTGTGTGATAATGAAAATGTAAGAATACTCAGGTGGTTGTGTCCACACAAACAAGCCAGCCCCCAAATGTCAAGTATGTGCTAGCTCAGGGTGTTAGAATGTGATAAAGTCATTTTTAGTGCATGCTATATATGAGTATTGGCCGCCCTTTACAGTTCACTAATTTTTGAAGGATATGGTGCCCACACATATATTTTACTGATGCTTCCATACCATTTTTTTTTTTTTTTTACTAATGTTGAAAGATTTTTATTATGAGGAAAATTAAGAACCAAATGAAACTGAGGAGTGGTGCTGGCTTCTAATCCCAGCACTCTGGAGGCAGAGGATGGATGATCTCTGATTTCGAGGCCAGCCTTCCATACCATTTTACTTTTTTTTTTTTTTTTTTCCAAAGTCTGAGCCCAGTGCCTTGTGCTTGCTAGGCAAGTGCTCTTCTACTGAACTAAATACCCAACCTGTATTTTACTTTTATTTAAAACGTGTTTGAACTTGGAAAATAGAACCAATTTTTAGTAAGCTTATATTATTTGTGTCTTCAAACACTTTTTTTTTTTCTCTGCTTTGAGAAACCTAATCTGGATGGCTAAATATTTCTCCAACTGTGTCACCACTTCTGTTTATGGAACTTATCTTTTAAATTCCTTTGTACCCTCTAAAACCTTCAATACACTACTATAAATAACAAATAGGATTTCTTTTTCATTTTAAGACGGAAATCCAAATAAATTTTAGAATTGGCACAGCTTTATAAGATGGGATATCAAATTGGATGCAGCATTTCTTCATTCTTTTTTTTTTTATTATTTAAGTTTATTTACTTTATACCCCAAGGGTGCCACTCCTTCTACTCCTTGAAATACTCTGTTCTTCTGCTTCCCCATTCCTCTCTCCCTTTTATTCCAGAAAAGGGAAGCCACTCCCTGTATCAACCCTCCCCAGCACATCAAGTCACATCAGGACTGAGTATATCCTCATCACCTGAGGCCAAGCAAGGAAGGCAGCACTGCCAGGAGGAAGTGATCCAAAAGCAGGCAATAGCATCCATGTTAGAAACAGTTTTCCTCCTCCTCATGACCCACATGAAGACCAGGTCACAGGCTGGCTACCTGTGTACAGGGCTTTAGCTCCAGACCACATAATGCTGCTTAGTTGACTTCTCAGTCTCTGTAAATCCCCGTGGATCTGGGTGAGTTGTCTCTGTTGGTCTTCCTTTGAGGTTCTTCTCCCCTCCAGGTCCTTCCATCTTTCCCCCTCAACACTTGCACAAGACACCCGGAGCTCTGCCCATGATTGGCTGCAAGTCCCAGTATCTGTCTTGATCAGCTGCTAGATGGAGCCTCCATAGGCCAGTCATGTTAGTCTCCTTTCTGCAAGCTTAGCAGAGCATCATTAGTCGTGTCCAGGGCTGACTCTCTACTGTGGAGGAAGTCTAAAGTTGGGGATGCATTTCCTTATTCTTTGTAGGATGTTTGCTGTGAGATACCAATGACAATATAATTTTCCTCATATAGTGATTGTAAGAAAATGGCATTTTTTTTTAATTTTCTTATATTCATGTAAGAAAAGTTAACATTTTCATGAGATATCATTTCAGTGAAAGAATTATAAAAAAAGAAATATTTCTTGTCAGAAATTATTAAAAAATTCTTACAATTTTATAAATAAATTTAAATGATATTACTTAGTTTCTTATATTAAAAGTATGTCAGTATATTCTAGCAATACTACAAAATATAATGTCTATACATGATTTTGTTATTTTTATTTTAACAATGTCAAAGCATAGAGCTAACCAGTTTTGAAGTCTAAGCTTAATTTTTCAAATAAGGAAACAGAAGCAAAATGGCTGCTGCTCAGTGTGTTGAGGCAGCCATGGAGAAGGTTGAAGGGTAGGGTTGAACAGGTTGACATAATCATTAGGAGTTCCTGGCTGACTGAAGTGGTCTTTGGACTTAGCATGTACCATTATATAACAATGGCCCTATTATATTTACAATGGCCCTGTTAGCCTCATTTGCATAGTAAGGCTATGCACTCAGCAATAAAATTGTACAAAAATATGTATGAATATAACCTAGAACCTCTGCTCAGATGTAGCCTGTGGTAGCTCAGTAACCAATTGGCTTCCCACAGTGAGGGGAACAAGGACTATTTCTAACAGGAACTCAATGACTGGCTCTTTGGCCTCCCCACCCCCCAAGGGAGGAGCAGTCCTGTTAGGCCACAGAGGAGAGCTTTGCAGCCAGTCCTGAAGATACTTGATAAAACAGGATCAGATGAATGGGGAGGAGGTCCCCCCTATCAGTGGACTTGGCAAGGGGCAAGGTGGAGATGAGGGAGGGAGGGAGGGACTGGGAGGGAATGAGGGATTGGGACACGGTTGGGATACAGAGTTAATAAAATGTAACTGATAAGAAAAAAATAAAATAAAATAAAATTGTACAAAATAATTTTACTATTCAATTCAAAAGCATTTCTGTTTTGAAAAAAAAAGAGAGAGTTCAGGATGCAGTAACAATAAAAAAAAAAACATTTCGAATACCTTACCTATATGCTGTAAGAGAATGATGAAAATTTTCTAATAGAGATTTGATTTATTTAGAAAAACTTTCTTTTTTTCTTCTTTTAAATTATATATTTTTTATATTAATTACAGTTTATTCACTTCCTCCCTCCCAATCCTACCCTTCCTCTTTCATCTCCTCCCATGCCCCTCTCTAAGTCCACTGATAGGGGTGTCCTCCTCCCCTTCCATCTGACCCTAGCTTATCATCTGACCCTAGCTTATCAGGTCTCATCAGGACTGGCTGCATTGTCCTCCTCTGTGGCCTAGCAAGATTGTTCTCCTCTTGGGGGGGGGGGAGTCAAAGAGCCCACCACTGAAATACTTTCTTTTATGTCCTAGGACACACCTGTAGAAGAAATACCCACTTACATATGTCCTGAGTGCTCCATTTGTGATGGTGCAGACTTACAGCCTTTGGTTTATATTTCACAGATTTCCTTTCATATCTTTAAGCAACAGCTACAATTAGTTGTGCAAATGGGTCAGGCCAAGGGCATGCTCTGCAGCACACTTGTTTCCTAAGCAATATTACGCATTGACAGTGAAGAGCCTCCCAAGAAATCAGTTGCATCTGAAATACACAGAAATGAAAGCTTTAATTATCCATGCATTTAATTTTGTTGATTCAACAACTTGTCACACAGTCGACTAAGTATATTGCAAAATGTTCTTAATTTAAAAAAATAAAATAAAGGACACTTGAGTATTTTTTGATTGAAAGGTATTTATTCTTGTAAAAATATATTTTTAGTTTTGTTCAAAAGTATAGCTGTGAAGAAATTTGATGTCAAGTCTTAGAATACGTTATTACTTAATTATATACCGTAATATCGTGAACTAAGTTGATGCTAGATGACTATACCTGTGTATCCATATAATACCATATGAGAATTTTAAATGTTACTTTTCACTACTCAGTGCAACTGCTCACAAAATGGCAAGGGTGGGCATTCTTTAAATCATTTTACAGTTATAATGCTTTGCATGTAAGAACAGGTAGATTTGTGAGGGACAGTGGTACTTGACTCTTCCTCCAAGCAACCATTTGTAATCAAGCACTTTGTCTTTTTAACCCACAAAACTGGGGACTGACGCCAGGGCATTATATTTGCTAGGCAAGAACTCTACTATGGATCTAAATCTCCAGCCCTCAGACTGTCTTCTACAGCTTTAATCCCATAATTCAGGAGGCAGAAGCAAGTGGATCTCTGTGAGTTTGAGTTCAATGTTATCTCTCTCTCTCTCTCTCTCTCTCTCTCTCACACACACACACACACCAATAAAAACAAAGAAACAACAACAAGGACAAAACAATTAAATCAGACCAATAAATAAAAATATATTCAAATTTTAATTCAAATATTGTGTGCATTTAACGATTGACTACACAATTTAGTGTATTTACATATATTGCGACTTTGCCATAAAAACAGACGGAGACATGGGTAAATTGCTTGGTGCATAATCATGAAAAACTGGATTCAGATCCCCAGGCCCCATGTAAAATACCTGGCATATCAGTACGGAGAGACCAAAGAATTAAAAGCTAGGTTTTTGGGGTACTGAGCTAAAAGGTTTAAAACAAGGCCAGTTGACCTTACTGCTTCTAGGCAGATCCAGCAACTTGCTGCTCATTAGAGGTTCTGTTGCCAGGAAACCAGCCTGGATGGCCTTGCTCTTGGAGATAGCACAGACTGAGCTAATTGGCTCCTCTCACCTAGCAGCAGTCTATTAGTCCAGGAGAGGGCTGAAACACAAGGCCAGCACAGAAGAGGACTTGAAGCACAAGGCCAGCATTTTCCCCTCACATCCCCACCCCGAAAAGAGAACAAAGAAAGCCAGAAACATTCATGATCCTTGCACTTTCCCATTGCAAACAGTTTTGAAATGTAGCATCCCCCTTTTCTGTGTTAACCTTTTTAGAAGCTTGCCAGACTATAACCCCCTGCTTTGGGCCTGCTGGGAGGGACTGGGAAATATAAATCACCAATAATCAGGAGCTCAGGGCTCTCTGCTGGATACCAATGCCTTGGTGTCTGTGAGAGTCCAGCTCAAGCTATGAATAAAGATCCCCATGTGTTTTGCAACAGACTTGACTCCCTGGTGGTCTCTTTTCTGGGGCGGTGACATGAACCGGGCATAATGGTACAAGATTATAACTGCAAAGATAGAAAGAATATCAGAAGCAAGAAAATCAAACACGACTTATCGGATCTAGAAGATATGTGAATATCAGGTTCAGTGAGAAACTGTTTCAAAATATAAGGTGCAGAGAGACAGAAGATGACCATACGTCAATCTGGTTCCATGGGCACAAACACGCTAATGTGTTCCCATACATACAACACACAAACTAACAATACATAAAGGCACACAGGAAAGCAACTCTTACAAGTTTGTGCTCATCTATTTATTTCTTTGTTATTTTTATTTATGTGTGTCAGGTTATGTGTGTGAGAGTCTATTCCACAGATGTGTGACAACCTTGGAGGCTAGAAGAAGGTTTTGGATCCTTAGAGATGGAGTTGCAGGCCAAAGGAATTCATGAGACACCTGGAGTGGGTGCCAAGGTCTGAACTCAGTTCCTCTGAGTTCAGAGGAAGAGCCGCAAGCTTTAAACTGCTGATAAGTCTCTCCAGGAAACAAACAATAAAGTTTTCTAATTTTGGTGATATTTCCATCATTTTTATTACAACTATGAAATAGTTTTTTGAGTTCATTATACAGAATCAGATTCATTCTCAATATAGGAATATATTTATGGAATTAGAAAGTTGTTTTTTGAGTTCTGTTTTTGTTTTGTTTTTATTTCACCAATAGACAGACAAACAAATCATCAGACACATGAATGTACCTTTTTAATATACCTTTGGAATTTTTTTTTACTTTTTTTATTTTTTATTAATTACACTTTATTCATTTTGTATCCCCCCATAAGCCCCTCCCTCCTCCCCTCCTGATCCCACCCTCCCTCCCCTTTCTGCATGCATGCCACTCCCCAAGTCCACTGATAGGGGAGGTTCTCCTCTCCTTTCTGATCTTAGTCTATCAGTTCTCATCAAAAGTGGCTGCATTGTCCTCTACTGTGGCCTGGTAAGGCTGCTCCCCCCTCAGGGGGAGGTGATCAAAGAGCAGTCCAATCAGATTATGTCAGAGGCAGTCCCTCTTCCCATTACTAGGTAACCCACATGGACACTGAACTGCCATGGGCTACATCTGTGCAAGGTTCTAGGTTATCTCCATGAATAGTCCTTGGTTGGAGTATGAGTCTCTGGGAAGTTCCCTGTGTTCAAATTTTCTTGTTCTGTTGCTCTCCTTGTGGAGTCCCTGTCCTCTCCAGCTCTTACTATTTCCCACTTCTTACATAAAATTCCTTTGGAATTTAATCATTCAGTATCATTCAATGTTCTTGAATCTTTTCTGTGAGTAACACTTAAAATGATGGGAATTATAAAAGGCAATTTTATACATTTATAATTACACATTCTATTATATACACACAATAATTCTCAAAAACATGTATAAATATATTTAAGTTTAAAAATAAACTGTTACGATGATTCAAACTAAAGTTTACATATTTACAAATGCCCCTATCCAGAGTATTTTGAAGACACTTTAAATAGTCACACAAACATGTTGATAATTTAGGATGAGCAATGCCATGTCATTTTGTTTGTTATTGTTAATTAAAATTAACCCATGATTTTAAGTCATCCGACTACTAAATCTTCTTTGTATGAAGTGTTTGGAGCCAATACAAAAATTTAAATATGCTTTTATTGGGCTGTCCATTTCCTCTTGTTAAACACAACCATTTTACAAAGACTAGTGACAAAGTAATAGCTAATACCTTAACTTAATCAAAGCACTGACCTTTGGGAAAAAAGACCATTGTTTTAATATCTAAGGTCTTTCATCAAGGTGTTTGTTTTCTGCTTCAAATGCATGTGCTTCCTCTAGATTATCCACAGAGGCTATGCAGGTATTAGGGGACCAGCAAGGAGGCATGGACCCTCTAAGGATGGTGAAAGAGAAGATAGAGTTATAAAGAGGAGGTTTTTAAAAATAGGAGGGAGACAGAGGAAAGGGTAGAGGAGAGAATATGAAGACAAATAATCAACATTAAAAGCTTTATGAAGTAAATAGTCACACATGTAGTGAGAGTTTTGGGTTCTTTAAATACCCAGTAATGATGGAAATATGTTATTGTTTTAATCCTAGGTGTGGGATACAGCACTGCTTCCAACTGTCCACATCAGCTAATTATGAGTTGTATAGTACTCTAGTAGAGGCATGATTTTGCCAGCTGAAAATTGTTTACATTTGGCCTGGTGGTGATGGGTCATGCCTTTAATTCCAGTGCCTGAGAGGTAGAGGCTGGTGCATCTCTGTAAGTTTGAGGCCTGCCTGGTCTACAGACCGATTCCAGGATAGCCAAAGCTACTCAGAGAAACCCTTAAAAAAATTAAAAAAGAAAAGAATTAGCATTGGAATTCTGGAGACTATTGAGAGGGTATAGAAAATACCATACCTGAGCAGTGAAAGAATTGGCAGATTCTGCTCCCCTGCTTCTTCCTCTGCTGCTGCTGTTTGTGTTTGCTGATTGCTTGTTGCTGATTGGAGATATCTTGATGGTGAAGACTGGACTTGCCCAAAGAGCTAGATGCTGCTATTCAGCAGGAAGTAGTCTAAAGAATTCTTTTCTCCCTTTCCCCTCTAACCTTCTTTCTCTCCTACCTTGTGTTTGGTGGTTGGAAGGATAGGGATATTGTAGGGAGATAGAAAAAAAATAAGTAGCTAAAAGCCCAGCTTCTCTCTCTCTCTCTCTCTCTCTCTCTCTCTCTTCCTGATATGAGTAAGTAATTTTCCTTTAATGGACTCAGAAAAAGTCCTACTAGTTTCACATGGTGTTTCAAACACTATGGGATCGGATTGGAGGTGACAATTGTACAGGTTTCTTTTTTTTTTTTTTTTTTTGCTTCTCCACTTTATTTATTTTTTTAACTTTTTTATTTTTTATTAATTACACTTTATTCATGTTGTATCCCCCCCATAATCCCCTCCCTCCTCCCCTGCCGATCCCACCCTCCCTCCCGTTTCTGCATGCATGTCCTTCCCCAAGTCCACTGATAGGAGAGGTTCTCCTCTCCTTTCTGATCTTAGTCTATCAGTTCTCGTCAAAAGTGGCTGCATTGTCCTCAGGTTTCTTTTCTGATAAAATAGGAAGATAATGGGAGGTGGAGTCCTCTGTTGGCCCAAGACTCTACCCCTCAGGACAGAAAAATGCTTATTTATATCATTTGCCATTATGTTAATTAAATTGTGAAGAACAGGCACTTCTTTAAAGCATCAAGATTAACATTTGAAGAAAGTCAGTTTCCAGGAGAAATTGGAAAGTCCTTCTCTGGGCTTAATCTATCAAATGGAGTGGAAAAACAAATAAAACCACTAATAGTCATGGCAAAGGAAGGGACTATGAAGAACCTTCACAGGGCTTAATGTTTGGGGCTCTTTCCTCACCTCATTATCTTTTACCATTGGGTGATTGTTTTGCTTTCCTTGGTGAGTTATCTGTTTTCTGGTTTCTAACCATGTAACCCTGGTGAAGTCTTTTGTTCTGGAAGAGTATCCTTGAGACTGAATCCTCTCAGAACTCAGATTCTGACACTGAGGGATTTCCCACGATTTCATTGTTCTATGGTTAAATTAAAAGGCATGGCCTTTGCTCCATCTCCGCTCCCCATGGTTGCTCTTCAAACTTTCAGTGTGTCTGTACACTTTTATATTTTTGATTGCAAATTCTAATAAAACATTACTTGAACTTTCTCCAGAATTTGTTTGTAATTTATTTTATTAGTGAGATTAAGAATGCCAATGAAAAACTGTTGGAACCAAGTCAAAAGAATGAGGTATGGTAAATGATGCCATGGGGAACTGTGAGAGAGAATCCTGGAAACGTACCTCTAGTACGCTTTGTTCCCTGGATTGTTCTTAGATGTGATTTTGTCCCTCCGGTGACAAACAGTTACATTCAGTTTATAAAACATGTTTACTTTGGTTGTATGTCAGAACATAATTATAGAAACCAATCGGCTGAGTGTACCCTCTATCTGGATACAGCCTTCTGTCTTGCTCATTTTGTTCTTTCCCAGATATTATCTGAGCAGTTGTGTTTAAAATAGCCTCTCCTGAGAAAGTTCTGGGAAAGGCTTACTCTATCAATGTTTAGTTTGCATTTATTTACATGTTTTTTGGATCATGGTTTTCTGAACTCAAACATTCTTCCTTGGATCATTGCTTTCTTCATTATATCCTTGTATAAAAGTACACTGAAACTGAAGTGAGTTCACCCACAGCAATAGATTGTAGTTTGCCCCATTCTTTCAGACCTCAGATCCCAGGTGCAGCAGACAAAATTTGCAAACATTGGCAAAAGTCAATGTGTGAATGTGTGTGTGTGTGTGTGTGTGTGTGTGTGTTACCCCATTATTAAGATAGTGTCATTTTGTTAAGAGTCTGGCTTTCTCTATGTTTCCCAGGTCTAATGAATAGCTTTGATTGCTCCCTTCTGCAGGGGTTCTATTTACTCCATTGATTACATCCTTTCTTGTGCAGAGGATTTTAAGCTGGTACAGTCTCCTTTGGTCAATTACTCTTTTTGTCTCTGAGTTAGTGAAGATCCAGGAGAATTTTACATCTTGATGTACTCCCTCTCTCTATGCTATCTTCTAGTAATGTCAGTGTTTTATGTCTATAATTAAGTCTATTGATCTGTGTTCAGTTGATATTTTTTCCTTTTGAATTTGGCGTGGGTTAAAAAGTCAGATCATTAATAAATAGTATCATGCCTCTGCTCTCCTTAAAGACTTGTTATCTTTGTGGGGATAAGTAAGCTGTCTTTAAAACAAGTTCCTAATAGATTCACCACCTCTTTTCTCTCTGCTGGTTGTATAGATTCTCATTCTTCTCTGGTGGTTGTCATGTGATGCTTTGATTTAAATAGACTAGTGTCCAGTACAGCAAGACAACAAAAACAACAACAGAAATATGTTGTTTATAACTTTTACCTGGTTCTCTGATGTTCTATTTGAGAGGAAGAAAACATACTAATTGGCTTATCTTTCCTTCTTTGCATGTCATAGTAAAACAAAGCAAGGGAATTTAGACCTGGATAGGTTCATAACATATTACAGATGAAAACTTCAGTTCTGGGTTTTGAGAAAATTTAAAAAAAGTTAAAAGTCATACGGAAGTTCAATTCCAGCTCAAAAACAACTAAGAACCACTGTCAAAGTGAACGTCACCTATCACTGCTTCACTTCAGCCTCCACGTTCCTGAAACTCACACTGCTATGACAGCTGTGCAAATTTAGAGTCAGTATTTAGAGCATCTCTCACAGAGCCTCTTACTCAGGGACACAGCACAATCAAAAAAGTGATCTGATCCCATTTCCAGTTTAGAAACTTATTTTTACTTCAGTGTTTCAGAAGGAGGAAAGGAGAAATGCAACGAAAGAGACAATGAGCCTAGATATGATTGTGTTGAGAAAAAGGAGAACCTTGCTCATGGAGACAAAAGATCTTTGCAGAATATTTATTAATAAAGTGATACTCATTTGGCAAAAGAGAGATGGATTTAAAATAATTCCTTCTCTTAAGACCTAGCTGTTTCGGAGACTGGCACTTGTCTGGGGAAAGCATGTTCAAATACATAAACCTACAGGAAGCATTCTCATTCCAACCAAAGCAAGTACCATGCTTTTATATAACTTTTTCCTCTTAATAAAACGTTTTCTTTCAATGTTTAAGTTCCACACAATCACATGAAAATGTTAGATAAGTTTTTGCTTCACATGATATCAAGCAGTTGAATTTTGGCATAGCCAACATATTTGAAATCCTTTCTACCCAGGAACATACTCTGTAATTTTTTCTGTTCAATCTTTATTATGCTTTCTTATCAGAATTGTAAGGTTTTATTTGGTTATAGCGTAAAGAATCTGTATTTTTCAGATTTTTTTGCTTATACTTACATATATTACTATATTTTACTCTCCAAGCAGTATAATAAGTGGTAAAAATAATGGAGACACGATTCACTCATTTTTTTTAACAGCAATCTAAGGAGTTCTATTCATCTTTTAGGGATGTTTACTTAGATAAAATTAAATCTAGTCTTTGACACAGAGAAGAATTTCAAAAGAAGCCAGTATGAAGCAAGATTAGAGTTTATTAAGTGAAAATTCATACGTATAAAAAGAGAGAATAAGACACACCTGACTACTTGTGTGTTTCAATAAATAATACTGTTGTTTTGTAAAAGGTATAGGGAATAATTAATATTCTTTTATTTCTACTTAAAAGTACATACATACAAGTATATGTATTTACACATACACATATATATCTAGATCTTGATCATATATATATATATATATATATATATATATATATATTTAAATGAAGTTATGTCACTTGGGAAAGAATATTAGCCTAAGAGCCATATACTATCTAACTAAACCTCAGTTTCATGCATGCTTGTCTGAGAAGTACAAGAGAACCCATAACAATTCAAGTTGTTAGCATTGCCCTTGCTTTATCTCCCAGAAATAGAAGGGAAATTCTCTATTACTGAAATCACTTAGGACACAGAACTTAGAGGAATCGAATAAGAACTGACCTGAAATTCTTCTCTTTGAGTACTACACCTGTTATTACTGGATGGAATTAAGACTTCTGCTGAGGGGGAAATGTAATAAATAGCTTGACCTATAATGCTTACAAATAACAACAACAAACATGACAAAATATTTTAAAAAGTGTAATGGGTGGACTTGTATCCTGGGGACAATCAACAGTCATCTGAGTGAACTTAAAGCCCACTCAATGGGAAAGATTTCATGCCTGGTACTAGGAACCAGGTCCAATTGCTGGTGAACCCATGGACCCTTGAAGGAAACTGTCCACTGCCACTTCACAGAGCAGTATAATTTCTATCTGGATCTAGGTACTTGTCATTATACACATAGATAAGTATATAATTCATCCCTTACCAAAGAAATTTTCTTTTTCAGCAGACATAGACCTTTACAGTGAGACACAGTTGATCAAGTTTCAGAAATCAAAGGACTGTGGGTGTCCAAACCCTGTTTGGCACAACCCCAAACAACCCTGTATGTAATAAGACTCAAGAATCTTTGAGGAAGAGGAGTCTGGAAAATTATAAGAGCCAGAAGTCCAGGACAGAAGATCTGTGGCAAGATTGTGTGTTCTATATGAGAGGGGAGCTGAACCCTGAAAATATCAAACTATATGATTGCCTAAGCAGACCATAAAGATGACAACTCCAGTTAAAATGACAACATGATGGGGGAATTTTCTTAGGCCTTCACTCCTACATGAAGAACAATTCACAGCTGTTGAGGGAAGGTGATCGAGTCAAGGGCATTTTGCTGATAGGCTGGCTAATCCTAAGAGGTCATCTCTAAACACTTGTGGATAAAAACCAAACGAGCCATCAGGCTTTATTTTTGAACTTATATGCATCATATACACTCATATGGAACACTTAAAGAATAAGAGTTAAAGAACAAGTGTTCATGGGTTTATGAAGGAATGAGAATAACACAGAACACAGGAAGAACTGGAGGAATGAGATGGAGAGAAGTGTTTCAAACCATGCTACATGAAACTGAATAAAATAAAATAATAAAAACAAAGAGACACTGATACTTCATTTCCTTGTCTGTAGCCATATGCCCTATGCTGGTAATCTTAAAACTATTATCTTTAATGGTTGCTATAGTACTTAAACCAGATGATTCATATGTTCCTCAAGAGCAGCTGACAGAATTCCAATTATCAAGGAAAGAGTCTAGACAACAGTGATGCAGGAGGGCAGTGTATCTTCAGTGTTAGAATGGGTAATGCGATATTTGTCCTGGCAGGAATTAACTTATTCCAAAGGAACACTTGTGTTCTTTCCTTTAGATATATGACAATTAAAACATTGCTATACTACCCAAATGTCATAATTTCACGCCTCACGTTGTGTTAATTTTGTTTTAACACAAAAATTTTCCATACTATAAGATTAAAAAGTCTTGTTTCTTTCCACTCCCTAAAGAATCAATCTAAAAAAGGCTGTCAATCACCTAGAGAGCAAAATGGGTCACAAACAGCTATAACTTCAAGAAATGCAATATTACTGAAAAAAAAAACTGTTAAAATATGAGAAAGATAACTTTCCCTTTAATGACCGTGTACTAATAGACCTCAAAAGTCCCTTCTTTGATGACTTTGTTACAGATCCTCAGTGCTAAGATTGCCCATTTTCTGAGCCTAGGAAACTTAATTTTGTTTTCTACCTTTTGTTTTGTTTTGTTTTGTTTTGTTGTTTGTTTGTTTGTTTGTTTTCTTGCCAAAGCCTTAATCCTTAATCCTTAGTGAAAGGTAAATTGATATAGCGGATTTTGAGGTTTTGGATCTCACTTCCTATTTTTCTGGCAACACTAGAAAGGAAAATTTGTCTGTATGATAATAAAAACAACATAGAAAAGTGACATGTCTGTGCTATATTGAAACACATTAAGACAAAGCAAGGTCCCCCTGGTCAAAGGAACTGAATCTAAACTCTATCTCTGAAACCAGACATCCCAAGCTACCCAAGACATTACACATATGTCTCCTTACTTTAGGGGAGTGGACACTGATACTTTTCCATGACCCACTGGATGACCTCATACGTGTGCATATATGAGTAACACTAACACGATTCAGTGGAATTAAATGAGAGAGAAAGAAAGAAAGAAAGAAAGAAAGAAGGAAAGAAAGGAAAGAAAGAAAAAAGAAAGGAAAGAAAGAAAGGAAAGAAGGAAGGAAGAAAGGAAGGAAGGAAGAAAGGAAAGAAAGAAAAAAGAAAGAAAGGAAGAAAAAAGATGAAAAGAAGAAATGAATTAGAGAGGGAGATAATCTGGAGATGGCTGAAAAAAGAGTGAATTGTGGCTATGACATAGTTATTTGTTACTAAGTCAAATTAAACATGCACCTCTGATGTTGTATTTCTTTTAATAAAAATGAGCAAGCTGAGACGTTTGTAGTTACTTCTAAGATTTCTCCATTGGATTTTTTGAATGGTGAATGCAACCATAGTTTTATGTTCACAATTATGTGAAATCCATATTCATCTGTGGTTAATTTCCAAAACATTGCTCTTCATCTTCGAGTTTTCTGAATCTAACATTCTATCTGCTTGATTTTCCTTGCATAAGGATGGATTTATTAAGCCTATATTCCTGAGGAATTTCTAAATATAACTGAAGCTTACCTACTGAGGTTGCTAATTTAAATATTTATTATGCTTTATTGAATATAGAAAAACATGCTAAATATAGAAAGCCGTGTTAAAAGACAAATAACAAACACCTATATAAAAATCTTTCACCAAAATATTTTTTTTTCATTTTACAAAAATCACTTATCACATTTTAACCAGTCTCCGTGATATATATTAAGACATTTATCATCATATGCAGTAATGTAAAATTAGTGCTAATATACGTGCGCACACAGATATCCAGGGCTGAGCATATACCCAAACAATACTGAACATACCACTAGAATACTTCCTCGACTGTGTTCATAGCAGCTTTATTCATAATACCCAGAAACTGGAAACAACCTAGATGTCCCTCAACTTAAGAATAGATAAAGAAAATATGGTACATTTACAAAACGAAAGCTACTCAGGTATTGAAAACAAAGACCATGTAATTTTCCCGCAAATGGATAAAACTAGGAAAGATCATCCTAAATGAGGTAACCCAGACCCAGAAAGACACATATGGTATATATTCCCTTGTAAATACATATTAGCCATAAATTACAGAATAACCGTTCTACAATTCACAGACCCAAAGAAGCCAAGGAGATCCCAGAGAAAGATGTTTAGATCTCACTCAGAAAAGGAAATAAAATAGACATCTGAAGTAGGTAGACTGAGGGATGTGGGAGGGAGGGGGAGTGGAGATGGCAATGAGCGTTGGAATCAGGTGTGATGAGAACAAGGGAGACAGGTTGAGGAAGAACTAGAGAAAAAAATGAAACCCTTGGATGGGGGAGAGCATCTCTGGTACAGGAGAGGTCCCTGGGAATCTATGGCGGTGACCTAGCCTAGACCTTTAGCAGCTGGTATTATAGAGACTGAAGTCAAAACCTCCAGTAGACAGGTAGGACTTCCTGTGGAGTAAGGATTATACCAACCCACCCATAAATCCTTCAACCCAAAACTTGTCTTGCCTACAAGAAGTGTAGGGGTAGAGATAGAACAGAGATTGAGGGAATGGCATACCAATGACTAGCCCAACTTGAGACACACCCCAAGGAAGAGAGCCGCTCCCTGTCACTATTAATGATATTCTGCTGGGCTTTCAGACACGAGCCTAGCATAACTGCCTTCTGAGAGGTTTCATCCAGCAGCTGACGAAAATAGATGCAGGGACCCACAGTTGAACAATACTCCAAGTTCAGAGTTCTGTGGAAGAGTGAGAGGAAAAATAAAAGGAGCAGTGGGGATCAAGGACACCACAGGAAGTCCTATAGAGCTAATTAATCTTGGCTGGTGGTGACTCACAGAGACTGAACCACCAACCAAAGACCATGCGTGGACTGAACCTAGACCACCTACACATAGGTGGTAGACATGCAGATTTGTGTCATGGTTAACATGTGGGTCTCCCAACAATGGGAGTAGGGGCTGTCTCTGACTCTGTTGCCTGCCTCTGGATCCTTTTCCCCTGGATGGGATGTCTTGTCAGGCCCCAGTGGGAGGTAATATATTAAATCCTGCTGCACCTTGTAGTACCCTTGGGTTGATATCTCTGGGGGCCTGCCCTTCTTTAAGAAGGATGGGGGGAGGATGAAAGAAGGGAGGTAGGAGGGTGGGGCTGTCAGAAGAGAGGGAGGGGACTGGGATCAGGGAGTAAAGAAACTAAATAAGCAAATAATAAATAAATGAAAAAATGCATTTGTCATCCACCATGTGCAATGAAATATAATTAGTGTTAATATGCATGTGCATATAGATACCCAGGGCAAAGATAAATGATGTTTTATAATTTAAAGATATTTGTGTAATGTACATCAATGTTTTGATACAGTATGTTGAAAATTTTAATATTATATATTAACAACAATTTAAGTAGTCAATAAAGTTAAAAATGCTGACTTGTGAAAATAAATGTGATGCTTTTTTATGAATATAAGGCTTTGTATTATTTAAAAATACATTCATATTTTAGTTAAGTTTGAATAATACACGAGGGAAAAAGCAAAAAAAACTATTCTATAAAACTCTATAAGTTTAAATTACGACCTTATTTTAGTAACATAATTAATATTTTATGTTCATTTATATTTCAATGAATATTTTTCTAGGTCAAAAAGAACTAAATGATTTCTCTCCGTAACAGCCTAAGATCTAATGTTTTGATCCACCTGTCTGAATTCTTCATTAATTCTATTTGACTAAGTAATCATTAACTGCACTTTAAAGCTGTGAGCTGTGCTCAAGAGAAAGGTCATCTTCTTAAAGGGATTGTATAAACAGCCCCATGAAATTCTAAATCTTACAACATAATTTGAAAAACCATGAAAAAAGGTTATACCATAAAAAGCTACTTATATATATTATGAAGTAAAATAAAATCTGTCCCAGGTAACACAAAGTCATATAGCATACATTAAAAACATTTTATAGTTTTAAATATGTAATTAAATCTAAAAGTCACACCATAGCAAGCTCTAATATTGTCAAACTTGATTTAAATGAATAACTTATGTATTGCTTTGCCTCCAAGAGGGAAAAAAATGGCATAATTCCACACACAGGAACTAAGGCATAAATCCACTACAGTTGAAATTTAATTATACAAAAATGTTTGACTTACGGAAGCTTCTAACCATAAGTTGTGACATACATGTGAATAATACAATGCCATATATCTTAGAATTGCTTAAGTGAGAAGCAATGCCCGCTAAATGTTTTTACATTAAAATATAAAGAATAAGTTTATTTAGTTTTTCAGGACATAACGAAGAAAAGATAAAAATTAGTGTAAGTGTATATACAAAAACATAGAACCAATAGATAAAATATAGTTTAACGGTATCAGGATTAATAAAAACTCAGTTAATGCATAGATGTGCAACACACACACACAGATAAGTCATTCTGATATGCAGTTCCTTTTTTCATTCATCTCTTTTGTTCAGGCTTTTAATTCGTTTGCTAATTTGTTTTATCATAAAATGTGTTCGCTTTAAAACATTGCATGTTACAATCAAAATTAACTACAAAAGAAGAACATTCTTAGTTAACAAAGAAAATTTCACTGTATTCATAGACATTTCATAGTTAAGAAAAAAAATTACCCCATGTGTTGTGAAACTCTTGTTTTCCAGGTACAACAGAGCTGTTGTTGTCTTCAAATCATAATACCCATTTTTTGGTCTCGTGACACCCTCAATATTGAGCACATTAGCGTTCCCTCCAAGGGGATATCTGTCAGGAAGCAAGGTCCAGGCAGTTGAGGAGCAGATCAAGAGTCCCCATCTCCCCTCAATATATTAAGTGGTTAATGTTTGCTAAATCTAGGGACATAATTACTTACATAATTTAATTGCACACAAATTGCCTATGGTTTTGAAAATATTTCTCAAATTCTCCAGCAGTAACATGAATTAATCTCACTGGTCACTTAGCTAGACCTGAGTGATATCTAGTTTATGGCCTGTTGTTTGGGACATGGAAGGAGATGAGGGAGGGAGAATGGGATTGGGAGGAGACAAGGGAGAGGGCCACAGTCAGGATACAAATTTAATAAATTGTAATAAATGATAATAATAAAAAAGTAAAACGTGCTATCCATTACAGTTATCTGC
This sequence comes from Psammomys obesus, assembly GCF_907164565.1. NCBI lineage: Eukaryota > Metazoa > Chordata > Mammalia > Rodentia > Muridae > Psammomys > Psammomys obesus. Next base: position 7,551,274 of record NW_026585580.1, on the reverse strand, counting down.
TGGCTTTACCTTACTCAATTCTTTAGTGATTTTCATTACAAATAATTAATCTCTCATAATAATTCAATTAACATTTCTTCTTTACAATTTTTTAATATAGTTGAGAAATTTACTCCAAAGTCATATATTTATACATTTTGCAGTTATGTAAAAAATTAGTTACTTTCAGGCCTTAAATATATTTTGAGGATATGTCTATATAAACAAAAGATTTAAATCAAGTTTTATTGGGATCTTATTTTTTATTTTAAATTAAATTTTATTTTTTTATTATTAGTTAAATTTTATTAACTCTGTATCCCAGCTGTATCCTGCTCCTTTATTCCCTCCCAATCCCACCTTCCCTCCCTCATCACTTCCCTGGCCTTTTCCAAGTCTATTGATTGAGGAGGCCTCTTCCCTTTCATCTGACCCTATTTTATCAGGTATCTTCAGGACTGGCTGTAAAGTCCTCCTCTGTGGCCTAGCAGGACTGCTCCTCCCTTGGGGGGTGGGGAGGTCAAAGAGCCTGCCATTGAGTTCCTGTTGGAAATAGTCCCTGTTCCCCTTACTATGGGAAACCAATAGGTTACTGAGCTACCGCAGGCTTCATCCGAGCAGAGGTTCTAGGTTATATCCATCCATGGTCCTTGGTGGAGTATCAGTCTCAGAAAAAACCCCTGTGCCCAGATGTATTTGGTCCTTTTGGAGTTCCTATCCTTTCCACATCATACTAACTCCCCTTCTGCCGAAGGTTTGGTTATGAGTCTTAGTATCTCTTTTGAAACACTGCTAGGTAGCGTCTTTCAGATGCCTTCTGCAATAGACTCCTGTCATATGTCCAATGCACACCCCATTTGTCTTTCTAAGTGAGGATTGATCATCTTACCTCGTGTCTGCTTTCTTGTTTATCTTCTTCAGGTGTATAGATTTCCTTATGTTTATCATATCTTGTAGGTCTATATAAGCAAGTATATACCAAGTTTGTCTTTCTCCTTCTGGGATACTTCACTCAGGATGATCTTTTCTAGATCTCACCATTTGCCTGCAATTTTCATGATTTCCTCAGTTTTGATTGCTGCGTAGTATTCCATTGTGTAAAAATACCACAATTTCTGTATCCATTCCTCTGTTGATGGACATCTGGGTTGTTTCCAGGTTCTGGCTATTACAAATAAAGCTGCTACAAACATGGTTGAGAAAATGTCCTTGTGTACTTGAGCAAGTGTAATGATATATTCCTGCAAAGTTATTTACAAAACGACCTTCTGCATTCATATGAAAGCATAGCCATATCCCATGCTAAACGGGTGCTTTCTTTTCAGAGTTCTGTGATGCTATTTTAAAGACACCAATACTGTGTGTTGTAGTATATTACACTTCTCAAGTGAAATGTATGTATTTGTGAAATATTTCTTAATACAGATTTTACAGCTTCACATCTGCAAGTGTATAGAGTGCATGTGTGCCTGTGTGCGATTTATGTGTGCATGCGTGTACATGCTAATGCATGCCCCAGCCTTCTTCATCTTTCAGGAAATTTTAGATAAGAACTCTTGAAAATAGTTCACAACTACTTTGGGACAGGCTCTCCAGTCCATGAGATTCTGAGGTCCTTTACGTCACCTTTCACCCTGCAGGAGTGCTGGGGATATGAATATATTCTACCCTGATCTGCTTTTCTTGAGTTCTGAGGTTCTGGTTTCAGATCCTAACCTAAACAGGTGTGTTCGTTTGTTTGCTTGTTTGTTTGTTTTTTTGTTTGTTTTTGTGTGTGCGTGAACACTATATGTGTATTGGTGCCAGGGTAGATACCAGTGGAGGTCAGAAGAGGATGTCATAACTCATGAAACTAGAATTAAGGCAATTGTGAGCCGCCTGATATGTGGACTGGGGACCAAACTCTGTCCTCTGCAAAAATAGCAAATAAACTGAAAAGCTAAATCATTTAAACTCTCTTGTATATGTCATTTCATGGAATACACATATTTGTCTTTGATCTTGGGTAAAATGACTTAATTTTATACTATGAAAGTCCATCCATTTCCCTGCAGTTTTATTGATTTCATTTTTATTTTCAGAGGAATGATATTGTATTACATACATGTAGCATATTTCCATTATTTATTCATTTATTGGTGGATACCTAGGTGAGTTCCATTTTCTTTCCTATTTTCAATTAATAAGCATGCTGGAGGTGATGTGGAGAAGAAGAACCTTTACTTCACTGATGTTGGGTGTAAAAATCAGTTCGGCTGCTATAAAAAATCATGCACAGAAGAGAGTGTGGATCTTCTGAAGCTTAAGTTACAGATAATTCTTAGCTACTGAATATCAGTGCTGTTAAGCAAACATAATCCTCTGTAAGAACAGGCACTCTTTTTTTTGTTTTTTGAATTTTATTTTTTTCTTATCAGTTACATTTTATTAACTCTGTATCCCAGCCATGTCCCAATCCCTCATTCCCTCCCAGTCCCTCCCTCCCTCCCTCATCTCCACCTTGCCCCTTGCCAAGTCCACTGATAGGGGGGACCTCCTCCCCATTCATCTGATCCTGTTTTATCAGGTATCTTCAGGACTGGCTGCAAAGCTCTCCTCTGTGGCCTAACAGGACTGCTCCTCCCTTGGGGGGTGGGGAGGCCAAAGAGCCAGTCATTGAGTTAAGAACAGGCACTCTTAAGCTCTTAGGTTAAAACAGTAAGGAACAGGTGTGTATCTAGTGTATATTTCTGGGAATACATCACAGAAGCATATGATTGAAACACATTTCATAAAAATCTTGAAGAAAATCACTTTTTGAAATACAAAAAAACTTTTAAAATGTTTATAGACTTTTATTCCCAACCACATGAAATTAAGAAATATTTAGATTTCATTATGTTTATCATGTCTTGTATGTCTATATAAGCGAGTATATACCAAGATTGTCTTTCTCCTTCTGGGATACTTCACTCAGAATGATCTTTTCTAGATCCCACCACTTGCCTGCAAATTTCATGATTTCCTCCTTTTTGATTGCTGAGTAGTATTCCATTGTGTAAAAATACCACAATTTCTGTATCCATTCCTCCATTGATGGACATCTGGGTTGTTTCCAAGTTCTGGCTATTACAAATAAAGCTGCTACGAACATGGTTGAACAAATGTCCTTGTTGTATACTTGAGCAAATTTTGGGTATATACCTAGGAGTGGTATAGCTGGGTCTTGAGGTAGCACTACTCCTAGTTGTCTGAGAAAGCGCCAGATTGACTTCCAGAGTGGTTGAACCAGTTTACATTCCCACCAGCAATGGAGGAGGGTTCCCTTTTCTCCACAACCTCTCCAGCATGTGCTATCACTTGAGTTTTTCACCTTGGCCATTCTGATGGGTGTAAGGTGAAATCTCAGGGTCGTTTTGATTTGCATTTCCCTAATGGCTAATGAGGTTGAGCATTTCTTTAAGTGTTTCTCTGCCATTGACGTTCCTCTTTCGAGAATTCTCTGTTTAGCTCTGTTCCCCATTTTTTAAGTGGATTACTTGGTTTGTTGCTTTTCTGCTTCTTTAGTTCTTTATATATACTTGATATTAGCCCTCTGTCAGATAAAGGGTTGGTGAAGATTCTTTCCCAATCTGTAGGCTGTCTATTTGTTTTGATGACAGTGTCTTTTGCTTTACAGAAGCTTTTCAGTTTCATGAGGTCCCATTTATTGATTGTTGCTCTTAGAGCCTGTGCTGTTACAAGACATGATAAACATAATGAAATCTACACACCTAAAGAAGATAATCAAGAAAGTGGACACAGGCGAAGGTGATTAATCCTCATTTAGAAAGACAAATGGGATGTGCATTGAACTTATGACAGGAGTCTACCACAAAAGGCATCTGAAAGACTCTACCTAGCAGTGTTTCAAAGCAGACACTAAGACTCATAACCAAACCCTCGGCAGAGTGCAGAGAATCATATGAAAGAAGGGAAGTTAGTATGATATGGAAAGGATAGGAGCTCTACAAGGACCAAATATATCTGGGCACAGGGTCTTTTCTGAGACTGACACTCAACCAAGGACCATCTATGGATATAACCTAGAACTTCTGCTCAGATGTGGCCTGTGGTAGCTCAGTAACCAAGTAGTTTTCCAAAGTAAGGGGAACACGGACTATTTCTAACAGGATCTCAAGGGCAGGCTGTTTGACCCCCACCCCAGGGGAGGAGCAGTCTGTTAGGCCACAGAGGAGGACTTTGCAGCCAGCCCTGAAGATACCTGATAAAACAGGGTCAGATGAAAGGGGAGGAGGTCCTCCCCTATCAGTGGACTTGGAAAGGGGCAGGGAGGAGACCAGGGAGGGAGTGTGGGGTTGGGGAGGGAATGAGGGAATGGGATACAGCTGGGACACAGAGTTAACAAAATTTAACCAAAAAGAAAAATAAAAAAAAAGAAATATTTAGAGATAATCAAAGTTACATATAAAGTTGTTCTCTCATCACTGTCTCTGAAATGAAAAATACTGGAACTTATTAAATGTTTAACTACAGAAAGAAAGCTTGATATTTTAGCAAGGTATTTTCAATCATTAAAATTTTGGATTGGTGTATGTGTGTGAAAGAGAAATTTTTTATGTTTTAACTTGTTTTAAAAAAATCTGTTTTGTTTAGTTTTTGGTAAACTAAACAAAAGTTTGTTTAAAAGGACAAGTTCATGAAAGGACATGGAATTGGATGGTGGGGTGGTAAGGATGATCTCAGAGGAGTTGAGGGTTCATGATATAGTGTATAGAAATTATTTTGAATAAAAATATGTATGTATTAAAATTGGGTTATATTAAAATTTCTTTGTCCTTAAAATTAAAAACAACAAAACCATATGGAATATTTAATTTAAAATGCTGAGCTTATGATATTTGTTGATTCAGTCCTTCATTTACTTTTCTGTCAAAATTTGATAGAAGAAGCATTATTATTTTAAGATAATGAACTGGAATATCTATTTACCTAAGTTGAACTATTTACCTAAGTCTTTCCTAGAGATAATTTTGTAGTGGTTGTACTTGCTCCTCATTCTCTTCGAAGTTAACTTGCAACCTTTTCCATGGTGTTTTTGTTAGATTGTAACACTGACATCAGCAGTCCAACCAGAAGAACATAGGCAAGCAACCCTTTTGAATCATCAAGGACCATGCTTTTATGTTTTTGATTTTGGGGCTGATAATTTGGCATTAGACAACCACTTCTGATGTTTTTTTCCTCTGGAGAAGACTATTTCTCCTCTCTCAGCATAATTTAGTTGCTTACAGTCTTTGCATTGGGTTGAGAGCCCGTGGGCTTTCCTTGTGCACGTTGACTTTTCCCCTGGTGTTGTCCTTGTTCAGCTCATGCTTTAGGAAATCATGTTTTTGAGATTTTACATTTGTAGCTTCTGAAACTTCTAGGAGACTAGATTTCATTTAAAAAAAAGAAAAAACCTTCCCATTCTTTTGTTTTTCTGCTCAACATTTTTTCTGCTCTCTCTTCCAGAATTATCTCTATAGATTCAGCAGATTGTATGTATATATTTTGGAATGTATATGTAGAAGCAACTAAAAAAAAAAAAAGGCCATGAGTTGGAAAGAAAGCAAGGCTGTTGAGTGCATGGGAGTGAGGAGAGGGAGGAAAGTGTAGAATGTTGTAATTATAATCTCAAAAATAAAACAAATTATGCTTTAAAAGGAATAATGCTTCCCAGATATGGTAATACCATGAATCCTCTTCATTACTTCATTTATTTATATTCTCCAATGTCACCTGGGATGATTTAATGCATCCCAGGGGAAAACAAACCTTAGCACTGCTGGGCAAACATACACTAACTAATCTACTCTTAAGAGTCCAATAAGAGTCGTGTGTGTGTGTGTGTGTGTGTGAATACATCACGGAAGCATATGATTGAAACACATTTCATAAAAATCTTGAAGAAAATCACTTTTTGAAATACAAAAAAACTTTTAAAATGTTTATAGACTTTTATTCCCAACCACATGAAATCTAAGAAATATTTAGAGATAATCAAAGTTACATATAAAGTTGTTCTCTCATCACTGTCTCTGAAATGAAAAATACTGGAACTTATTAAATGTTTAACTACAGAAAGAAAGCTTGATATTTTAGCAAGGTATTTTATTTTATTTTATTTATTTTAGCGCGCGCTTGTTTTCTAAATGAGGATTGCATGTTTTGCATGATCTGCCTTATTTTTCAGGGAAAATGTCCACATTGACTTTAATGGTTATATACTTATCATGTCTTTTACTATATTCTACCCCCAACAACATTGAACAGTCTCACTTTAGACCAAGAATCTTAGAAAGTTTTAGATTGGGTAACAGGGCAAGTTCTTCAGAGATGACTCATTGTTCTTTATATCATTCCATTACCACTAATTAAACATCTGTGCCCTCTTAAATAATAAGTTAAACATTTAGTGAAGAAACCTATGTTTTTAACTCACTATGCCTTTTAAAAATGAAAAAGAATAACTTGTCGGCATGATGGGTGTGCACAGGGTAAATTATTTACCAAAATTAACAGATTACAAACACAAGCTCACCTAATGTGTCTCATCATGCCATGGGATTTGTACAACATTTTTATCCAGAAACTGAGGAGTTCCTACCAGATATGGAGCCAAAGCTCAATACCATGTATATGTTTTCCCACAAATTTCCCTTCTAGGTACCAGTGCTAAACTTCTATTAAGGTGTTTCTTTCCTTTTGTTGCCAAAATTCTAAATAGTTTTGCCTCAAAGAGGGAAGGGGAGGAGGACCTCCTGTATTAGTGGACATGGGGAGAGGCATGGGAGGAGATGAGGAGGGGAGGGGAGGATTGGGAGGGAGTGAGGGAGGGGACACAGCTGGGATACAAAATGAATAAACCGTAATTTATAAAAATATAAGTAAATTTTTTAAAAAGTGAAAAAAATGTTGTTGGGAAAGAAATGAAATTATCATCCCTTCTAGCTCATTTTACATAAACATGAAATGAGCTAAAATCTTTTGGAAAGAAAATATTTCAACTGGGGAAAGCCTTCACAAGATTGGCTTGTAGTCAAGTTAGTGAGTGCACTTTCCTAATTACTAATTGTAGTAAAAAAGCCAGCCCATTGTGGGTGGTGTCATTCCTGGGGTGGTAGTCCTATCAGATGCTATGAGAAAACAGGCAGAGGAAGCAACCCAGCCAACAGCTCTTCTCCATGGCCTTTTGCCACCAGGTTTTTCTGTTTATTTGTTTGTTTGTTTGCTTGCTTGCTCTGTTTTTGTTTGCTGTTGTTATTTGCTTTATTTTTTTATATTGGACCTCCCTGCTCTTCTCCCAGTCTCTCTCTTTCCTCTTTCTCCATACACACATCCATTTTGTCTGTTTTTGTTTTGTTTTGTTTGTTTGTTTGTTTTCAGAAAAGGGCAGGCCTCCCTTGGATATCAACCAGCCATGGCATATCAAGTTGCAATAAAACTAGACACTTCATGTCCTCTACTATTAATACTAGAAGAGGCAATTCAGTTGAAGGAAAGGCTCCCAAAGGCAGGCAACAGAGTCAGGGACAGTTCCTACTCCCACTGTTAGGCTTCCCACATGAAGACCAAGCTGCACAACTGTAAGATTTGTGAGAAGGGTCTTGGTGGGAATCATATCATTGACTTTGCTTCCATTTCTGCTTTGTTCTAGCCCAAGTTTCTGGGCTATAAATCCTCTGGTTCCTAATGGAATGGGTTACAAGCAAGACCAATCATTGGATAGATACTCCTACAATTTCTGTGCCACCTTTACCTAAGAAAATCTTGTAGGCAGGAAATATTTTAGGTTGAAGGGTTTGTGGCTAGGTTGGGGTTCTGTTCCCTCCACTAGAAGTATTGCCAGGTTACAGGAGATGGCAGGTTAAGGCTCTGTATCTTCCATTGCTAGGAGTCTTAGCAGGAGTCATAGTCATATGTTCTGGGAGTTTCTATTACTCTTTTCTTTTAGCTTATCCCAGAGAGCCCCCCCCCTTCATTCTAGTTGTCTCTCTCAATACTATATTTTCTTCATTGGTCCTCCCGTAACCTGATCTCACCTGTTTCCATCCCCAACCCTCAGTTTCTGCATATAGTGGACAAAAAGTCCTCTGTTCTCCAGATAAGCACTGGAGAAGCCAGGAAAGTTAAACACACAGTTTATCTCTTCAGTGGAATCAGATGTTTAGCTGCTCTTCCTAGAATGCCAAGAATGATGTAGTTATACAAGCTGGTGATCTTCTGCTGTCTGGTTAGACAAATTCTGCCTGTATTTCCCACAATTTATGGTTTAACATATCCAGACCCTTTCCCTTAAATCTTGATCATTGCTTTTATGCCATAAAACACATTCTTTTGAGTGATATCACTTGTGCTTTAAAACAGCCTAAGTGACTTCTATTTAATCATAGGTCCAGGACAATCCTGACACCCACAGGCATTATGTTTACTTCAGTTCCTCGATAATAAATCTGGGGTACTATTTTTGAGTCATTAGGACCCATTCTTGTTTAAAAATCCATATGCACTTTGCAAAGAATCTCAACAGAAGCATATCTTAAATTGTTATACACTTGGGAGTGAGTTAATTGTTATCTGAATACACTTACCCACAAAATTGTGCTGTGCTTAAATATGGCTAAAGAAAAATTATCTGAGCCAGACTCTAGAAATCTTGGTCCAGCACTGGCTATAATAAATTTGGGGTAAGCCAAGTTTCATTCTTACCTCAACCTGGTCATTTTTCCTTGCCTGCTGTAAAGTTTGCAAAGGAATCACCACACCCTTCAGATCCTTCTAGCTATTCTACTCCTGGGAATATACACAAAGAATACCCCACCATACCACAAGGACATTTCCTCAACTATGTTCATAGCAACATTTTTCATAATAGCCAGAAACAGGAAACAACCAATATGTTCCTCAATCAAAGAATAGATAAAGAAAACATTGTACATTTACACCATGGAGTATTACTCAGATGTTAAAGGCAATGATATCATGATACTTGCAAATTGATAGAACTGAAAATGATCACCCTCAAAGCAGCAACTCAGTCCCAGAAGGATAAACACGGGATGTACTCAACTATAAATGGATATTAGCTGTAAGTTAAAGGACAGTCATGTTCCAACCCACAGACCAAGAGAGGCTAAATAACAAGGAGGGCTGAAGGGGACTAATGAATCTTCCTCACCAAACAGGGAATATAATAGACATGACAGCAGCCTCTAGGTTCTTATGTTGAGCTTATGCCCTTTTTGGTTAATGCGTTACAGGCTTTAAGATGAAATAAACTCCCCAAGTTCCTTTTGGCCATGACATTTTATCACTGCAATAGAAACCTTAAGACACATTCATTGTCACGGCCCAGAAGTCTGCGTAGCAAACAGTGCACTCACCCTGACTACATTAGCTATTCTATCAAAATAATACTTGCAATGGTAGAGTATCACATCCCAAAACAGATTTCTTAAAATCAATTTTCAAGTACTTTATTTCATCTTTAAAGAAGCATGTGTTTTTAAAGTGTTGCTTATTGTTTAATTTTACCTTGTTTGAAACTCCAGGCACAAGCGACTTTCTTGTATCAACATCATGATGGGTAGGGTAATACGCTCATAACACCGCATTCATCCCTTGCTCTCTTTTTCAAGGAAGTCAGTTGGAGCAGGACGAGCATACGTCTCAAGAGTTCATCACATGTGATCTAAATAAGTAATGTGTTCGGCTGGGCCCATCAGTCTTCAATTTCTTTTTCTTTTCTTTCTTTTTTTCTTTTCTTTTTTTTTTTTGAGAGATGGCTCAGTATTTATTTTTTATTTTTATTAATTATAGTTTATTCACTTTGTAACCCAGCTGTAGCCACCTCCACTATCCCCTCCCAATCTCACCCTCCCTCCCTCTTCGTCTCCCCCAGTCCAATGATAGGGAAGGTCCTCCTCCTGTTTCCTCTGACCCAAGTCTTGTTCTTGTTACTTTAAAAAAGTTGGTTTGAACAGTTTTTGCCAGTGGAGACTGACTGATTGGTTTTGGAGGGTCTGAAATGCGTCATTTAACAAGTTCTGATTGATGCAAGTACTCAGGAGTTCTCCATGTCTTATAGCTTGACACCACGTAGTCTTTCCTTCATATTAAAATTCTTGTGCATATTCCTCTAATTGGTGTTATTTCTCAAAGGATAATGGGTAATTGCATTGTCTGCTCTGGGGAAATTTTAACATGAATAAGATTGTTCATTTGACAGATGCCTTAGCACAAAAAAGGAAACCCTCAGGAGAAGATTGTCTACCCGGTGTGTCTAAAGTAGATTATGATATTTAATGAATAAACTCACTGGATTCTTTTCATTCTCCTGGGATTAATAAGCACTATGTTTTTAATTATATGGCTCAAGAGAGTATGTGAGTTATTGCATAAACTGTCCATAGTAACTTTTCTGTGAATAGGAAATAGTGTGTATGTATAGTATAATTCATTTCAATGTCTCATACTTTTTGAGGAGAGAAATAATTTTTACTATGATTTTTGTGTCTGTCTGAATCTAATTCCTCTTTGCTTGCTCTTTTTTTTCTATTTTGCATGGGTTTTTTAGAATAGATTTTTTAGAAATAACTTTATGTTGTGAAAACATTTGGGGCCTATTGAACAAAACATTAATAAGTAAATAAAATTAAATATGATTATACATATCTTTTACTATTGCAAAATATTTAAATAATAGAGATTGATATTAACATATATGAATAATACCATTCTTTTATGTAAAAATAACACTGGGTTAATAGGACATTTGACAAAAAATGAAGTTATGATCTTTTAAAAATCTTGTATGAGTATGGGAAATTTTATGTAAGCATTAGTAAAGAATTTATCTTACTTAAAATATTTCAGAAGAGTTATCTAATGCTTGAAAAATGCCAAATAATGTAATTTCACTTTATAAAACTATTTTTTCCATCAAATTGCTGTTGATTAGAAAATATGATGTAAAAGTTACTACATTTTTTAATAAAGGATAATCTGCTTAGGGTATTATTCTTAAGTACCTGTAGTGATGCGAGTTGATGGTCTGAGCCAGGCATGGTGGATCATGCCTTTAATCTCAGCGCTCTCAGTGGCAAAGGCAGGTAGCTCTCTGTGAGTTTGAGGCCAGCCTGGACTGCAAAGTGGTCCAGGATAGCCTGGGTTACACCGAGAAACCCTGTCTCAAAACAAAACAACAACAAAAAACAAGAAACAAAATTGAGTAATGTCTGAAATGTATCACTGAGATGCTACAGATCACAACACCAAACATGATGTGATAAGTTGACTGTAATCACCAATGATAAATTACAGTGATATTGAATATAGTCAATCAAGTTATCTTTAATAATGGTATGAGCAACTTTTATTTGAGAACGTATGCTTATATTCCTTAAACAGACTTTTAAAACAAACTATTGTTATAAGAAACTTTGATATGAAATGTAAATAGAGGATATAATTTAAGGCTTTTACTGCATATCATAAAGCATATCATGATAATGACACTCTAACGCTGTTAGAAGAAAAAGTGAGAAGACCCTTGAACTCACTGGCACAGGACACAAATTTCAGAAGAGAATACTGACATTCCAGGCTCTAATATCAACAAACAATAAATGGGGCCTCATGAAACGGAAAAGCTTCTGCAAAGCAAATTTATACAGGAGACAACTTCCTGCACAGAACACCAACAGCTCAGATTCTTAAGATCAACAACCAATAAATAGGACCTATGAAAGTGAAAAGCTTCTGTAAGCAAAGAACACTGTCATCAGAACAAAACGACAGCCTACAGATTGGGAAAGGATCTTCACCAACCCTATATCTGAAAGAAAGAGGGCTAATATTCACAATATATAAAGAACTGAACAGCTCCACAAGGAGGGCAACAAAACCAAAAATCTGGGCACAGGAGTCTTTTGTGAGACTGATACTCTAACCAAGGACAATGCATAGAGATGACTTAGTACCACTACACAGATGTAGCCCAGGGCAGCTCAGTGTCCAAATGGATTCCATAGTAAGGGAAATAGGGACTGACTCTGCAAGGAACTTAGTGGCTGGCTCTTTAATCACCCCCCCACCCCCCAAGGAGGGAGCAGCCTTAAAAGGCCAGAGGAAGACAATGCTGCCACTCCTGATGAGACCTGATAGGCTAGGGTCAGATGAAAGAGAAGGAGGACCTGCCCTATCAGTAGACTAGGGAAGGGGAATGGGAGGAAATGAGGGAGGGATGGTGAGATAGAGAGGGATGAGGGAGGGGGCTACAGCTGGAATACAAAGTGAATAAACTGTAATTATTAAAAAAAAATTAAAACTTTAGACAAAAAGAATTGAAGAAGATAAACACCAACAAACCAAGTAATCTAATTAAAAAATGGGGTATAAAGCTGAACAGAACATTCTCAGCAGTGGAATATCAAATGACAGATAAACACTTAAAAATAGCTCAACATCCTAAGACATTTGGGAAATGAAAATTAAAAAGACCCTGAGATTTCACCGCACACCCATTAGAATGGCTAAGATCAAAAACTCATGTGACAACACATGCTAGAGAGGTTGTTGAGAAAGGATAACCCTCCTCCATTGCTGGTGGAAATGTAACCATGTACAACCACTTTGGGAATCAATATGGCACTTTCTCAATTAGGAATAGTGTTACCTCAAGGCCCAGCTATATTCCTCCTGGGAATATACTGCCAAATGCTCCACTATTCAATAAGGAAGTTTGCTCAAATATATTCATAGCAGCTTTATTTGTAAAAGCCAGAACCTGAAAACAACTTAGATGTCCCTCAATTGGGGAATGGATACAGAAAGTATGGTACATTTACACAGTGGAACACATCTCAGCAATTAAAAACAAGGAAATCATGAAATTTGCAGGCAAATGGTGGGAACTAGAAGCAGAAAGACATATATGATATATATTCACTTATAAGTGAATATTAGCCATATAATATAGGATATACATATTAAAATCTATAGTCCTAAAGAAGCTAAACAACTAGGAGCACCCTAGGGAAGATATGAAATACTCATTCAGAAGGGCAAACAGGATTGACATGGGAAGTACGAGAAGACAAGGAACAGGAGAGGAGCCTTCCACAGAGGACATCTGAAAGAATTAAACACTAGAATATCGAAGGAGATTGTGAGACACATAGCCAAACTTTGGGCAGAGTGCTGGAATCCTTATGGATGAAGAGGGAGATAGAAGTACATGGAAGGGACAGAACTCCACAAGGAGAATGACAGAGCCAAACTACCTGGGCCCATGGGAGACTTGCATGATACTCCAACCAAGAACCATGCATGGAGAGGACCTAGAACCCCTGTTTAAAGGAAGCCCATTGGCTGCTCAGTTTCCAAGTGGGTTTCCTAGTAAGGGGTACAGGGGTTGTCTCTGACATGAAATCAGTGGCTGACTCTTTAATCACCTCCCCCTAGGGGTGCATCCTTGCCAGGCCACAGAGAAAGATGATGCAACCAGTCTTGTTGAGACCTGATAAGCTAGGGTCGGAAGAAGGGGAGGAGGTCCACCATTATCAATGGACTGGGGAAAGGGCATAGTGGAAGAAGAGGGAGGATGGGTGGCACTGGGAGGAGATGAGAGAGGGGGCTGCAGTGGGGATAAAAACTGAATAAATGATAATAACTCAATGTATAAATGAACTTAAAATTTTTATATTACAGTTTTTTTTTTTTTTTACTTGTTTCCCAGTTGTAGCCCACTCCCTCATTCCCTCCCAATCCTACTCTCCTTCCCTCATCTCCTCCCTGCTCCTCTCTAAGTCCACTGATAGGGGAGGTCCTCCTCCCCTTCCATCTGACCTTAGCTTATCAGGTCTCTTCAGACTGGCTGCAATACCCTCCTCTTTGGCTTAGCAAGGCTGTTCCTCCCTCAGGGGTGGGGAGGTCAAAGAGCCAGCCACTGAGTTCATGTCAAAGATAGTCCCTGTTGCCATTATTAGAGAACCCACTTGGATACTGAAATTAAAATCAAAAATAAAAAAGGATCGAATATGTTTCTAATATATAAATATATTTCATATATTATAAATGTATTCAATATACTTACAAAGTATAAAATATATTACATAAATATATAAATATACCATAATATAATATACTTATTATACTACATATAGTATAAATATATGTTTACAATATATGTATTTATTTATTTAAAATATATACTTGTAATATATTTATATAATATATTTAGAATGTATATTTATAATGATAAATATATCTTACACTTAAAAGCATTGACTTAATCATCCTTGTGAGTTGTTATGTCTTCATTGTTGACAAATATACACATGTAAAGTGAATGCATATTAATTAAATTATTTATAAATTATAGAACATAAAATCACAACTTCATTAAATATCTAAAAATATTAAATAAACATATATATTTATGTTTATTTAATATTTATTCAAACATATCATTTGAGTGGAGGAGTATGTTCATGTACCTCAGCATACATGTAGCAGCTAGAGCCAATTTTCTGGAACTGTTTTTTTTCTTATATCTTCCTCTGGAATGGAATTCAGGTTGCCTATCTTGTGCAGCATGGTCTTCTGTATGCTAAGTCGCCTTGAAGGCTCAAAAAGGTGAAGGACTTTAAGACATGTTGACAAAAGCTGAAATGATTCTGTAGTATTTATTTGAATAATAAAATAAATTATTTTCTTAATAAGGTTGTATAAATATGGAAACACACTAGTATAAATAATGTGTATTCATATAAATATATAAATAGTAATATATATATATATATATATATATATATATATATATATATAGTCATGAGGTCTCATCAACACAACTTGCTTGGCAGGACCTGAGCAGCAAACACTAATGAGCATGCTAACACAGAAAAGGAGAGCTCACAGGGTTGCAGCCCTACCCAAACAACAAGGGCCAACATGGGGATGTTAGGAGCTGGAAAAAATGTCTTTCCCAGAAAAGAGCCCAGTCTTGGTTATCCAACACCAAGGAGTCCTCCAAAAATATACATGCAGGTAGCATTTTAAGAATGAACAGTTTTCGTTGATATTCTGATTGAAAATGAGGCCATGATTTTGAGAAAGAGAATATAGGCCTATGACAAGGATTGGTGGAAGGAAAGAGAAGAAGACAGTGGTATATATATATATAATTTGAATATATGATTTGAAATCATGTTTTATATATATATATATAAAACATGATTTCAAATAAATTTTCATTAAAATAAAAATATATCATTAAAATAAAATTTAAAAAAGTATACAATATACAAATTTGCGGTATGTTTTACTGATGAAAAATAACCACATTTGGATCTATGAAAACTGAAATCTGCATTTCAGAGCATGTTGAAGTAAGAACAAAGAACACTGCTCCAATCATTTAAAAAACAAAGCAAATTTATTATTTATTTATTTTTTATTTTTTAATATTAGTTACCGTTTATTAACTTTGTATCCCAGCTGTATCCTGCTCCTTCATTCCCTCCCAATCTCACCCTACCTCCCTTATATTTCCCTGTCCCTTTCCAAGTCCACTGATAGAGTAGGACTTCCTCCCCTTTCATCTAACCCTAGCTTATCAGGTATCTTCAAGCCTGGTTGCAAAGTCCTCCTCTGTGGCCTAGCAGGGCTGCTTCTCCCTTAGAGGTGGGGGGAAGTCAAAGAGCCAGCCACTGAGTTCATGTCAGAAATAGTCCCTGTTCCCCCTACTAGGGAACCCATTTGGATATTGAGCTACCATGGCCTACATCCAAGCAAGGGTTCTAGGTTATATCCATACATGGTCCTTGGTTGGAGATAAAGTCTCAGACAAGACCCCTGGGCCCAGATATATTTGGTCCTTGTGGAGCTCCTATCCTCTTTAGGTCATACTAACTCCTCCTTCTTTCTTATGTTTCTCTGCAATCTGCTGGAGGTTTGATTATGAGTCTCAGTATCTGCTTAGATACACTGCCGGATAAAGTCTTTCAGGGGCCCTCAGTGGTGGGCTACTGTCATGTTACTTGTTTTCTCTTACATCCAATGTCCATCCCGTTGTCTTTCTAAGTGAGGGTTGATCATCTTACCCAGCAGAGAAACACTTAAAGAGATGCTCAATGTCCTTAGCCATCAGACAGATGCAAATCGAATTGAACATGAGATTTCACCTTACACCCATCATAATGGCTAGGATCAAAAACTCAAGTGACAACACATGCTGGAGAGGCTGTGGAGAAAGAGGAACCCACCTCCATTGTTGGTGGGAATGTAAACTTGTACAACTGCTTTGGAAACCAATCTGGCTCTTTCTCAAACAATTAGAAATAGGACTTCCTCAAGATCCAGCTATACCACTTCTAGGCATATATCCAAAAGATGCTCAAATACACATCAAGGACATTTACTCAGCCATATTCTTATCAGCTTTATTCGTAATAGCCAGAACCTGGAAACCACACAGATGTCCATCAACGGAGGAATGGATACAGAAATTGTGGTATTTTTACACAATGGAATACTACTGAGCAATTAAAAACAAGGAAATCATGAAATTTGCAGGCAAATGGTGGGATCTAGAAAAAAATCATTCTGAGTGAGGTATCTCAGAAGGAGAAAGACACACATAGTATATACTCACTTATATAGACCTATAAGATAGGATAAACATACTGAAATCTATACACCTACAGAAGATAAAAAGCAAAGCAAATTTAAAATACTCTCTTTATGTTTAATTCATATTGAATCATTCAGAAGAGTTAACAGGTTTCATGTAAAGGTAAATATAAAAATATCTCCCATAAATGAACTTTTAAATATCTACAATATTAAATTTGAACAAGACATAAAAAAATAACGTACACATACACCAATACCAAGAAAACAGCCTTCCAATTGAAAAGTTATTATGAAAACTGAAAGACTAAAATATGCCTTTTAAAACTCTGAAAGCCAGAATTGAATGACAAAATAACTGAATAATAACATTGCTAAAATTCAAATAATGACATAAGAACCATAAAGTAATATTTCATGTAAAATTTGAAAACAAAACTTTTATTTTAAAAATAATTGTTAGCTATCAAACCATTTGGTGATAAATTTGGAAAGAAAACATAGCACCTTCATTAGAATGTTAATAAATTATCTATGGATTTTAATAAATAGTCTATGAGGAAGCACTGAGCTTCCAAGTAGAATAGTGTCATAAATATGTGTGTATATATGTGTGTGTGTATATGTATATTTGTGTGTATATATATATATATGTGTGTGTATGTATATTTGTGTGTGTATATATATGTGTGTGTGTGTGTGTATGTATATTTGTGTGTGTATATATATGTGTGTTTTATAAACATAAAATAGTCTGATGGACAACTGATGGGCAGAGTGAATGGAATTTTATGTAAGAAGTGGGAAATAGTAAGAGCTGGAGGGGACTGGAACTCCACAAGGAGAGCAACAGAACAAGATAATTTGAACACAGGGTACTTCCCAGAGACTCATACTCCAACCAAGGACTATTCATGGAGATAACCTAGAACCCTTGCACAGATGTAGCCCATGGCAGTTCAGTGCCCAAGTGGGTTACATAGTAATGGGAAGAGGGACTGCCTGTGACATAATCTGATTGGCCTGCTCGTTGATCACTTCCTCCTGAGGGGTGAGCAGCTTTACCAGGCCACGGTAGAGGACAATGCAGCCACTTTTGATGAGAACTGATAGACTAAGATCAGAAAGAAGAGGAGAACCTCCCCTATCAGTGGACTTGGGAAGTGGCATGCATGCAGAAAGGGGAGGGAGGGTGGGATCGGGAGGGGAGGAGGGAGGGGCTTATGGGGGATACAAAATGAATAAAGTGTAATTAATAAAAAATTAAAAAAGAAAACAAAACAAAACAAAAAAAGAATTAAAAAAACAAAGCAAAGAATAAAAAGCAATGGTTCTGCAGCTCAGTAGCAAATTGAACATGAGCATTCATAGACAAAAACCCTTGATTAAAATTTCAAAATCTCTCTCTGTGTCTTTCTCTGACAAAATGAATAAAGTGTAATTAATAAAACAAAATAAAATGCAAAAATATAGTTTGATGACCTGTGATTTTCTCAATGTTGATTATATTATTATTATTATTATTATTATTATTATTATTAATTACATTTTTTTCGTAGGCAAGAAATCCTTATTTAGCTGAAGCTACAGTTTACTTCCTTACTCCACTATTCAGGGCCTCCTAAGATCTGAATATAGGTGAATGTATTTGATAATGAAATAAAGAAGGAGGAGAGAGATATTTGGAGAGTGTAAGAAAAAAAAATTAAATCCAATACTTGTAGCACAAGAGGAGATAAAAAAGCTGACATAAATAATCATAATTGGTAAAAAATAAAAGCAATATTACCTCATGATAAAGCTCCTATCAGTGGACTTGGAAAGGAGCAGGGAGGAGAGTAGGGAGGAAGGGTGGGATTGGGAGGGAATGAGGGAGCGGGATATAGCTGGGATACAGAGTTAATAAAATGTAACTAATAATATAAATAAATAAATAATAAATAGATAGATAAATAGATACATAAATAAATAAAAGTTTTGGAGGCTAAGTCAAGAAGGAAAGGACATTTTGGTCTTCAGGTTGGTGTTGTAACATTCAAAGACGAACAATTATCGCCTTCCCCTGTTAGGAGCATGCATAGCCCATTACAGCACTGTGAAAGATAGTCAATAGAAAAGAAGTTCCCTAGTCAGTTTGAAGCTGATTTATCTATACCCTGCAATGAAATAATCTTGCTTTTTACTCATGGGCCTCCCTTACCTGTGGCTCACAGAGAAATATCCCATTCCTGGTAGTGACATCTGGGAACAAAATTGTCAGTGAATACAGCATATATCTGGTTTAAAAAACCGCATACTTATTCCTAAATGTTCTTACCGACTAATAGGTCCTGATAGTTCAAACACATACATTTACTGTTTGGTTAATGCATCCCTTCTCTATATTTTCCCATATCCCCCCACGTGCATTCTCACTGAAACTTTTTATTTCCAGTGCTTTCGTTTTTTACCACTTAATTCCATTTACATCTTGGTCATAGGCTTTCCCTCTTCTCTCAGTCTCACCAGCCCCCCCAACATCCCTTTTACTCTATTCCTCAGAACAGGGCGCTCCCCTATTCTCCAGCTCATCTATTCACAAGAGGACTGAGTTCATCTTTCTCCCCTGTAGCCTGCTAAGGAAATGCTATCAGGAAACCTAAGATGCACACCGGAGTTATCTTCTTAGGATCTGTGCTTTGCAATATGTCTGTCTATCCTGTACTATATGACTAAAATCCACTTCTAAGTGGTTATATACCATGTGTGTTTTTCTGGGTCTGTGGTACCTCACTCAGGATGCTCTTTTCCAGTTGCAACCATTTGCGTGCAAATTTCATGATTTCCTTGTTTTTAATGGCCGAATTGTATTCCATTGTGTAAATGTACCACAGCATCTTTATCTATTCTTTGTTTGAGGGTCATCTAGGTTGTTTCCAGTGTTGGGCTATTACTAATAAAGATGCTATGAATAAAAAAATTAAAAAAAATTGCAATGAACACAGTTGAGCAAATATCCTTGTTGTATGGTGGAGCATTGTACCACTGTAAACCCAAGAGTGAACTAGCTGTGTCTTGAGGTACGCTCTTCCCAGTTTTTGGAGAAAATGGCAGCTTGATTTCTAAAGTGACTGTACAAGTTTGCAATACCACTAGCAATGGAGGAGGATTCACCTTTATCCACCTCCTCTCAAGCATGTGTTGTCATGTGACTTTTTGATCTTAGCCATTCTGACAGGTGTAAGATGGAAGCTCAGAGTTGTTTTGATTTACCTTTTCCTGATGACTAAGGACATTTAGTTTGATGGTTTTTAATTTCTCATTTCTTATTTATTTTATTTTTTATGTATATGAGTACTCTGTGGTCATTTATAACTGTATGCCAGAAGAAGGCACCATATCTTATTATAGATGGTTGTAAGATAGCATGTGGCTGATGAGAATTGAACTTCTGGAAGAGCAAGCAGTGCTCTTAACTGCTCAGTCATCTCTCCAGTCCAGGTTTTTAATTTCTTGAGTTCTTTATATATTCTGGGTATTAGCCCTTTGTTTGGTGTAGTATTGGTGAAGATCCTAATCTGTGGACTGCCATTTCATTTTATTGGTTGTGTCTTTTAATTATAGAAGCCTTTCAGTTTCATGAGGTCCCATTTATTGATTGTTGATCTTAGAATCTGTGTTGTTGGTGTTCTGTTCAGGAAGTTGTCTCTTGTGGTGATGAGTTCAAGGCTCTTACCCTTTTTCTCCTCTAGAAGATATAGTATATCTAGTCTTATGTTAAGGTCTTTGATACACTTGGACTTGATTTTTGTTCAGGGTGATAAATATGGATCTATTTGAACTTTTCTACATGTAGACATCCAGTTATACCATCAACTTTTGTTGAAAATGCTGTCTTTTTTTCCATTGTATGTTTGTAGTTCCCTTGTCAGAAAAAAAAAAAAAAAGTTGTGCCTATGTATGTGGATTTATTTCTGGGTGTTTGATTTGATTCTCTTGCTCAACCAGCCTATCTCTATGCTAGTACAATGCAGTTGTTATTAATACTGCTCTGTAGTTATAACTTGAGGACAGGTATGGAGATAGCCCCATACTGGTTTTCATCCAATATTTACAATATTCACTATCTTCATGCACATGGACTGCACTAAGTATGTTTAGTGCTACATGATTAAATAAATAGATTATAAACAGAAAAATGATACAGCCTTGCAAAGGAGAGGTTTGAGAGGATATGAAAAATGATAGATATAATGAATATACATTGTATACATACATGTGTTTCCGAAGGCATAAATTCAAAGATATTCTTTTTTGACCAATAAAGCATTTATGATATTTAGTTTTTTAAATGAAAAAAATAAAGAATCTTATAAAATACATGACATAGAATGGAGAAAATTAAAAGATTCAAAATATCAGGAATAGCCTCAATATCCAAAATAACTCTAAGATTTCTCTCTATGCATTGTTCATTTTGAAATATAACACATAACCTGAATACAGCAAGGAAGCTAGTAATCTAATCAGAAATCATGGCATTCTCAATTGTAACTTTGCTGCCTTGTTATGATTATTAAAAATTAACGGGAGGTAAGTTTAATCAAAGTATGGCATATGCATTTATAACTTGTCCAAATGAGTCCCATAATTTTGTAGATTAAATATGCTAGTAAAATAAAGATATTTCAGAAAGCATTAATATATTGCTTATAAGTTGAAACACGTGTAAGCTTAGTACATTAAATCAAGAGATGAGATATAATGTCAATAAAATCAATTAGGAAATAAAACAAAACAATTACAAATTGCTAAACTAATAAAGAGGGTAACATAAATGGAAAAAAAATCCAGCTTAGAAAAAAAGTAAAAAGTAACTATCGCCAAGAAGGAAACTATCTTTCTCTAAATTCCCAATAGGATGAAACTTCAGATCACATTGCAAACTAAAAGCCAAACAAAACCACACCAAAAAAACAAACAAACAAACAAACAAACAAACCAACAAACAAAACAAGAAAACAAAAACAAAGAAAAAAACTAGGTTTCCAAAAATATGAACATTAAGTAAATAGAATTAAAAAAAAAAAAACAATTGTAGCTAAGATGCAGCACATTTTGTGGGTCACATTCTTTTTACTTTATAATTCATTTAATCAAACACTGGGCACATCCAAAGTTCATTTCACAACTACAATTATTCTTTTGTTCTAACATCAGTGGTTCCATACACAACCCTGTAAGTGCATCCCTGGTTTGTAAATACATCCTTGCTGTGGAAAGTGTAATCAACACCTACCTACATTTACAAAAATGTTTTTGTGCATTTTATTGTTGGTTTCATCAAATAAAATTTGTCATTATGTTATTTTGTTTTTGAATGCTTATTACTAACATTTATTCATTTATGTAATGAAGGTTAGGAAATTTTCATTTTTGAAACCCTTTTGAGTATAAGATAAAAAAAAGAAAGCTTTATTTTTTAATTTGATTTTATTTTTTATATTAATTACAGTATATCCACTTGGTATCCCAGCTGTAGTCACCGCCTTCATTCCCTCCCAATCCTACCCTCCCTCCCTCATCTCCTCCCATGCCCCTCTCCAAATTCACTGATAAGGAAGGTCCTCCTCCCCCCCACACCTGACCTTGGCCTATCAGGACTGTCTGCATTGTCTTCCTATTTGGCCTAGCAAGTCTGCTTACCCTTCAGGGGGGAGGTGATCAAAGAGCCAGCCACTGAGTTCATGTCACAAATGGTTCCTGTTCCCCTTACTATGGTACCCACTTGACATTGAACTTCCATGGGTTACTTCCATGGGACTCTACCCTCCAAGGTAGCAAAGCAGATGCTGAGACTCATAGCCAAACTTTGGGTAGAGTGTAGGGAATCCTATGAAAGACGGGGAAGACAGAAAGACCTGGAAGGGACAGGAGCTCCACAAGGAGAGCAACAGAACCAAGAATAAACAAAGCTTTAAACGACATTGTTTATTTTTTCCTTAAAATTATTTTTATTTTATATTTTAAGGTCTTAAAAACTCTAAATCTATATATAAAAATACTTTATTTTCAGAAGAATTGCTTAGATTTTCTATTTCCTTGGTTAATCATTAATTTAAAAACAATTTATGATGAATATATTTTAACTAGTATCATTAGCTCTTCTAATTCATATAGGATCCAATACTATAAAAAATAATGTAGAATTAAAGACTGATATGAGAAAACAATTCAAAAATGGAGAAACCACTGTGCACTGTGGCAAACGTCACTATCTGTCTTGGATATTTCATTCCCTTAGGTTCGATTTAAATAACTAAGCAGCAGTAGTAGCCTGCTTTACCATCATCTCTGAGAGCATGCATCTCTGTTCTTTTTGCTCTGTGATTTGCATTGTCTTATTTTGCCTCCTAACTTATTATCAAATGGCAGGAGCTGCTTTCTCAAGTCTAAGAGTACATATAATTAACATAGATGATGAGAGTGAAAGAAACAGGGCATGTCAGCTCTTTTCTCAAGTTGTGCACTGTGGGCCAATTGTCCTTGAAGGGTCTCCTTCTAATTAATCACAATCTCTTCCTTGTTGAGTAATCACATTGGCAAGAATTGATTGGGCGTGTAAGACACTTCACTTGGTTGGTAGAAAAATTGGTTAATTAAAATAATTTTACTGCTGATAAAATTAATGCACCCCATGTGAACTCTTCAGATTGGTTTTAAAATTCCCTCTCAATTATAGTTCATGAGGAAACAAAATAAGATCTTAATGACAACAAGCAGAAGTCATAAAAAAAAAACTCACAGTACATAAAACGTGTAATTTTATTCATTTTTTGTCATTTTGTTGTAGAGTCTATATTTTGAAGCTTTACTAAGAAAAAAATTTTATAAGAAAAATTGTATGACTGAATTTTAATTCTGTCATTCAAAATTAGTTTGATGTTTCTCTGATTATTTATAGACAACCCAAGCCATTTGGAGTCTCATATATGAGTTAAATAATTCTTAGTTTTCTGATCCTCAGTTCATTCTAATGAGCTTTGACCACAGATTCATGAAATGATAATGATTAAATTTACTTAGATTACTTTGATTAAAATTGCACAGCATTGGTTTATCCATAAGCAATTTTCACTTTATAACCTATATGTCCTGAAAAAATTGTGTTTGCTATTTTATTGCTACCCACAGACTTGTCTATATTTACTCAAAGCTGAGTTGCCCAGGAGAAATTTGAATTCATATTTTCTCCATTTCTTAACAGAAATACATCTGCTGTTACATTGTCATCAGCAGAGTTCTGTCAGCTACCCATGTCTAGCTATCAAAAAATACATCTCTTGAAACAATCAGACATGTGAAACATTCTTACAGAGAAACAAAGAGAAATCAATAATAAAAACGTCAAGAACTGAAGCATCTAATTTGGTCTGCCATTTAGCAAGAAAACTATTTCTCAGTGCATATATTGGAAGCATTTAGCCCATTGTTAATAGTTGTTCTAAGTCCATATGTCCATCTCAACACAGCTATGATTTCCTGGTTTGGGGTGGAGGATCATCACCTTTGTTTCAAAATCTCCTCCAGTGATAATTTCTGTGGCCAGGTATTAAAACCAAGGATCCATAAATTTCCTAATTAGTCCAAGGAAATAGATTACTTTTTTTTTAATGAAATACTTTTTTTTTTCTTAGTAGCTTCATTTTGCTGTGTTATTTGGGAAACAGCATTCATATCACCCTCTCTCAAGAACTTCCGCACTAGCTAGGCTAAGGAGTCTTTGCTCTCTTACCAAATGTACCTCTGTGGGGGATTCAGTTAATAAACTGACAGCTATTCTGCCATTAAGGGTTGTTAACTCTAGAGAATAGCATTTTATGATCATGATAAAATAAATGATCATGTGTTTCTGTTTAAGAGGCTAATTGTAAGTTTATTTCAACACTGTTAGCTCAGAGGGTGATCTCACAAAGATAGTGGTTGTCAGTTAAACATGTCCCTATTTCAAAACAGACATGAAATCTACAAATTTTCTCACAGATGACAATCTCTGATTGCAAAATATTGGTGTCACAGGAAATATAGTAAAAGAATTAATGTACTATATTGTTTGAAGGTGGACACAATTTGTGTAAACTAATATGTTTTTGCATTTCCTTTAAAAAAACGTTTTTTATTTATCTATCTATTTATTTATTTATTTATTTCAATTTATTCCCTTAGTATCCCCACTGCAGCCCCTCCCTCATCTCCTCCCAGTGACACCCACCCTCTCTCCCTTCTCCCCCTAAGCCCTTTCCCTAGTCCCCTGATAGTGGAGGTCCTCCTCCCCTTCTATCTGACCCTGATCTCTCAGGACTCATCAGGACTGTTTGCATCATCTTCCCCTGTGGCCTGGCAAGGTTGCACCCCCAAGGAGGAGGTGAACAGAGAGCCTGCCATTTGATTAATGTCAGAGACAGCCCCAGGACCCCTTACAAGGAAACCCAATGGAAACTGAGTAGCCTATGGGCTTGCTCTGAACAGGGGCTCTAGGTCCTACCCATGCATGATCTTGGTTGGAGTACCTGTCTCTGCAAGCCCTCCTGGACTCAGGATTTTTGGCTCTCAGTGTTATCCTTGTAGAGTTCCTGTCTCCTCCAGGACTTTTTATCTTCCTCTTCTTCTGTAAGGATTCTGGCACTCTGCCCAAAGTTTGGCTATGAGTCTCACAATCTTCTTCGATACCATGTAGGGTAGAATCTTTCAGAGGTCCTCTGTGAAAGGCTACTGCCCTTTTCCTGTCTTGTCTTCTACTTCTGATGTCAATCTTATTTGCCCATCTGAATGAGGATTAAGGATCTTCCCTAGGGTTTGCCTTGTTGTTTGGCTTCTTTAGGACTGTAGATTTTAGTATGTTTATCCTATATTATATGTCTAATATCATCTTATAAGTGAGTATATACCACACATGTGTCTTTTTGCATCTTGTTACCTCACTCAGGATGATCTTTTCTAGTTCCCACCATTTGCCTGCAAATTTCACAATTTCCTTGTTTTTAATTGCTGAGTAGTATTCCATTGTGTAAATGTACCATACTTTCTGTATCCATTCCTCCACTGGGGGACATATAAATTGCTTCCAGATTCTGGCTATTACACATAAAGTTGTTATGAACATAGCTGAGCAAATGTCCTTATTGAAATATGATGCATCTTTTGGGTATATGCCTAGGAGTGGTTTAGCTGGATCTTGAAGTAGCACTATTCTTAATTTTCTGAGAAAGTGCCAGATTGATTTCCAAAGTGGTTGTAAAAGGTTACCTTACCCTCAGCAATGGAAGAGGGTTCCCCTTTCTTCACAACCTCTCCAGCATGCACCATCCCTTAAATTTTTTAACTTAGCCATTCTGATGGGTGTAAGGTGTAATCTCAGGGTTGTATTAATTTGCATTTCCTGAAAGACTACAGATGCTGAATGTTTCTGTAATTGTTCCTCTGCCATTTAATATTCCTCTGTTGAGAAATCTCTGTTTATGTTTGTGCACATTTTTTTAATTGGATTACTTAGTTTGTTGGTGTTTAACTTTTCAGTTCTTTATATATTCTGGATAATAGTCCTCTGTCAGATGTAAGTTGCTTTAGATATTTTCCCAGTCTGTAGGATGTCTTTTTGTTCTGATGACAGTGCCCTTTGCTTTACAGAAGCTTTTCAGTTACATGAGGTCCCTTATAAAAACCACAAAATGACATAAAATACTTTGATGTGACTTTAATTAAGCAAATGAAAGACTTGTATGAAAAAAAATTCAAGTCTCTGAAGAAAGAAATTAAAGAAGAAATCAGAAGATGGAAAGATATCCCATGCTCATGGATTGGTAGGATTTACATAATGAAAATGGCCATCTTTCCTAAAAAACAATGTAAATTCAATGCAATTCCCTTCAGAATACCCACACAACTTTTTACAGACTTTAAAAAACAACTCTCAATTTTATGTATAAAAATAAAAAAAAAAAACAGAATAGCAAAACAATCCTATACAATAAAATAAAAAAAAATTCTTCTGGAGGTATCTCAATCCTACATCTTAAGCTGCACTATAGAGCAATAGTAATAAAAATGACATGGTGGTGGTATAGAATCAGAATGGTAGATCAATGGAATTGGATTGAAGACTCAGAAATAAGCCCACCCACCTATGGAACCTTAATTTTTGACAAAGAAACCAAACCCCTACAATGGAAAAAGACAGCATCTTAAACAAATGGTGCTTGTGTAACTGGATGCCTACATGCAGAAAAATGCTGCACAAAGCTAAAGTCATTGTGGATCAAAGACCTCAACATAAAACTGGACACATTAAATCTGTTAGATGAAATAGTGGGAAAGAGACTTGGCCTCATTGGTACAGGAGGCAACTTCCTGAACAAAACACCAACGATACATGCTCTAAAATCAACAATGAATAAATGGGACCTCATCAAAATGAAAAGTTTCTGTGTCAACTAATATTAAAATGTATATAGAACTGTACTAATCTAATATATTAAAATTGGCATTGAAATTCTATAAATATTTAAAAAGTTGGGCTTATTTTATTTACATGAAAATGAAAAGTTTCTGTGTCACCTAATATTAAAATGTATATAGAATTGTACTAATCTAATATATTAAAATTGGCATTGAAATTCTATAAATATTTAAAAAGTTGGGCTTATTTTATTTAATCAATCTATTGCAAAAATGCTGAGTCTGTCCATTTGTCTGAAAATTCCATGATTTCCTTGTTTTTAATAGCTGAGTGGTATTCCATTGTGTAAATGAGATAAACATACTAAAATCTATACTCCTAAAGAGTCTAAACAACAAGGAAGACCCTAGGGAAGATGCTCAATCCTCATTCAGAAGGTTACAGGCAATAAACATCAGAAGTAGGAGAATACAAGGAGCAGGACAGGAGCCTACCCTTGAGGGCCTCTGAAAGACTCTACTGATCAAGGTATGGAAGCAGAGGCTGAAACTCATAGCCAAAATTTGGGCAGAGTGCAGGGAATCTTATGAAATAAGGGGGAGACAGAAAGATCTGGAGGGGACAGAAGCTCCAAAAAGAGGCCAATAGAGCAAAAAACAAACAAACAAACAAAAAAAAAAACTGAGCCCTGGAGGCCCGGAAAAGAATGATACCCCAACCAAGAACAATGCATGGACAGGACCTAAAACCTTGGCTCAGATGTAGCCCATAGTCTCAGTGGCAGACTTTTTGATCACCTCCCCCTTGTGGGTGCATCCTTACCAGGCCACATAGGAAGACAATGCAGCCAGTCCTAATGAAACCTGATAAACTAGGGTCAGATAGAAGGGGAGGCGGACCTCCCCTATCAGTGGACGAAGTGAGGGGCATATGGGCAGAACAGTGGGATTGGGAGAAGAAAAGGGATGGGACCACAGCCAGGATACAAATTGAATAAATTGTAATAAATGATAATAATGAAAATAAAATAAAAAGATAAAAAAGTAATTAAAAAATACTGTCATGTCACATGCTCCTCAGTTCAATCTCTGTTATGACTTCAACCACATCTATAGCGCTTTTATTTTCTCTGAACTATTTCTAAACTAGACAATGTATTTGTTTTGTTTTAAACCTCTTATTCCCCTCACAAGCTTTCAGGCTTTCTTCTTCACCTTGTTCTTCTTCTTCTTATTATTTTTTTTTTTAGATAATGTATACTGATCATATTTTTTTTCTCTTCTTGACTTCTTTCAGTTCCCTCTGACCTTCCCACCTACCCACCTTCATGTTCTCCCTCCACCTTCTCATCTCTGTTTCTCAAAATAAAAATAAAATACAACTGAGAAGGTAAAGTGAAAATTTTGGATACACATAACTAAGAAGATATTTGCAATTTTTACCCCTGAAAAAGAAAAAAAGCAATTTTTTTTCCATATGTTGCATAACTGTTAATTATAAAAATATTAATCAGAGTAGGTGGTCAGCAAAAAACAGATTGCGAGGTTATTTTGTTTTAGTTTGCTTTTTTTGTCTCATTAGTTTAGTTTTCTTTCCTTTGTCCTTCTTCTTTTGACTCTTCTTTTCTCTTTTTTTTCATTCTTCTTTTCTCTCTTTTTTCTTTCTTCATCCAGGCTTTTTTTTTTTTTTATATATAAGGTTGCATACTTCTTAAATCCAGGGACTGTGTGACAGGGTCTGTATGTGTTTTGGTATATGTTAGGAAAATAATAATTATCCAATAAATATTTCTAACATCATGGATGTTGATTTTATGTGCATCTATCAATCTATCTCACTAACTACCTATCACCTTTTCCTATAGATCTATCATCTATCACTTACTTATTTATAAAGAAAGAGTTTATTTTGTCTCAAGGTCTTAGAGTGAACACAGGAGGTTGGAGTTCTAGCTCTAAAGCTCTTTGTGACAATGATTGCCCAGTGAGGATCCAAGTACGGAATTCATTTCTCAGCCCTGAATAAACAACAACAGCAACAACAAAGAATAAAATGAACAATTTTACTAAGCCTCAAATTTACAATTTTTGGCAGTGAAGTTATACCTGATAAAACAAGGTCAAATGAAAGGGGAGGAGGTCCTTCCCTATGAGTGGACTTGGAAAGGGGCAGGAAGGAGACCAGGGAGGGAGTGTGGGGTTGGGGAGGGAAAGAGGGAGTGGGATACAGCTGGGATACAGAGTTAATAAAATGTAACTAATAAGAAAAAGAAAATTAAGAATATAATATAAACCTATCTCTAGTTTTTAACTGTCCTTGCTAAAATGAAGGACAAAGATAGATGTTCTCCAGCCTCTTTAGTCCAATGTTGATTTAGAGTATTTTAAGGCACGATACAAGTTAAGCTACAGATATATTTTTTTTCATTATTCTTCTAAAGTCAGTCAGAGACACAACAGGCTTTTTCTGTGGGCACAAGTAATTTAAAATGTTCATTTTCCTAAAGGACACTCTATAGTTATGATCCACTCTGTAGTAATCTTATATATAACTAAATACACGTATGTCTTCCTCTTATTGTGAATGTACGACTGTATGCTGTACATGCGTGGTGCACATTTGCATTGGGATATGTATGTGTTGGCCAGAAGGTAAATCTGTGAAGTTAGTTCTCTCCTTCTTACACTAGGTGCGCTCCAGGGATGGAATTCTGACATCAGGCTCATAGAATGGGCGCCTTTTCTGTGGTGGGCCATCTTGTCAGGCTTTAATCTTATTATCTTATCTTATTTTAATATGTTTTAATTAAAATAGAATTACATAATTTCCTCTCTCCCTGTACTATCCACAGGAACTCTACAACTTCACCTTCAAGTTTATAGCCTATCTTAATTCGGTGTTGTTACATGTGTGTATATACACAAAAACACACTCAACTATATTAAATATGAAAATAAATACAGCCCAAAAAGCAGTCCATTCTTCATTATGTGTAAATGGTTTGATGGGGCCTTAATCCCGGGAAAGGCTATTTCTCCTTCATACCACAGAGAGTAACTGTCAATACTTATTTTTCTTGGGGTGGAACTACTTGAATGGAGCAAACCCATAAACCTAGAAAGTATAAAGGGACAAAAGGTGGTGGAGGGATGGTGGAGGGATGATTAGAAGGGACATAGAAGGATACAGGTAGGAACCAGAATAACATAGAGGGGCTTGAACTAGAGAAACCGGAGAGCATCAACACAGAAAGAAGAAGATAAGCAAAAATCACCACCAAGGCTGTTTGATAAAGCTTCAAGAAATGATATTTTGTTGGCTTAGATTTTTCACCAAACCTATTTTATTTAGGGATCTTAAACACCTTTATCTCCCTTCTAATTGCCAACCTTAGATAGGAGATTAGTAGGGGAAAGGGCTGTATACTTCTTTTATATACTCTCTGCTGTTAGGGGTGATAGGTCTTTAGGAGATTACCAAACTCAGTGGTCAGGATACAAGCAGTCAAGTCCAAAGGCCAACCCCAAACAGGAACATGAATCAGCATGACAAGTCAGCGAAAGCTGCAGACTCGGTAGGATTGCCCTGAGAAGTTCTCTGGAATGTTTCTTTCTGTGAAGTCAAGTGTCAAAGCACGAAGATCAGTGCAGTGATGTCAAACCAAAAAGTGAAGCCTCACTGTGCACGGGCCTCTAGATTGATCTCCTCTCCTCAAAGTCCTCCCATGGATCTTCTCAGCTGGCAAAATTCATGCTCCTCACACAAGAGAGCTCACAACGAAACATAATGTGCCCTCTCACAAGCCAGTCTCTAGCCAAATATCTCGTGCCCAGCTTGCAGGAAAACATTACATGGCAGCAGTGAGTCTTTAAAGGCATGAGAAACATAAAATTAAATATTATTTTATGCTTATTTAAGATCATATACTATATATACGTACATAGAGAAATTAAAACTCTTGGGTGGACAATGGTCCTAGCAAACACCATAAACTAACAAAAACCTAGGACCAGGAACTAGAAATATTCTTTTACATGGTTTGTAGGAGTAATCCAAATGACTCCTAAAGCATTATAGATTATTGATACAGCCCTTGATTGACTTCATGGAACAAGGTATGACTTGAAAACCCCTTTTTAAAAAAAACTAATCAAGAGGGAGGACTCTTGCTAAAATGCTCAATTCCTATCCAGAAAGGCAAAGAGGGTGGACATCAGAAGAAGAAGGAAAGAGGGAACAAGTCAGGAGCCTGACACAGAGGACCTCTGAAAAGCTCTACCTTGCAAATGCTGAGACTTATGGGCAACATTTGGGCAGAGTGCAGGGAATCTTAGGAAAGAAGTGGGAAACAGTAAGATCTGGAGAGGACAGGAACTCCACAAGGAGAGCAACAGAACCAAAAAATCTGAGCACAGGGGTCTTTCCTGAGACTGATATTCCAATCAAGGACTATGCATGGAGATAACGTAAGACCCCTGCACAGATGTAGCCATGGCAGTTCAGTATCCAAGTGGGTTCCATTGTAATAGGAACAGGGACTGTCTCTGACATGAGCTGATTGGCCTGCTCTTTAATTACCTCCCCCTGAGGGGGAAGCAGCATTACCAGGCCACAGAAGAAGACAATGCACACTCCTGATGAAACCTAATTGACTAGGACCAGAAGGAAGGAAAAGAAGACCTCCCCTATCAGTGGACTTGGGGAAGGGCATGCATGCAGAGGGGGGAGGAAGTGAGGGATTGGGACAGGAGGAGGGAGGGAACCATAGGGGGGATACAAAGTGAATAAAGTGTAATTAAAAAAGAAAAAAAGAAAACTTTTTTTGGGGTCCCTGGTTCCACAATGACTACGAAAGCTGCCAAGGTATGGAGATATTGACACACTCTTATACTGTCTTAACACCTATGAAACATGACAATGTCCAGCTTTGCAATCTATGCATATACAATGCAATAATGGCGTTCACTTATTGTTGACTATCAACATCTGTTTAATTGAACTTATGGCCCATTCAAAAGTAAGAAAATTCTTCTTGGTAGTGGCAATTTAGCTGCCTTGCTGGAGCTAATAAAATCATGGACCTCTTCTTTAGGTGTATAGATTTCATTATGTTTATTGTATCTTATATAATTGAGTATATACAGTGTTTGTCTTTCTCCTTCTGGGTTACTTCACTCAAAATGATCTTTTCTAGATCTCACCATTTGCCTGCAAATTTCATGATATCCTTGTTTTTGATTGCTGAGTAGTATTCCATTGTGTAAAAATACCACAATTTCTGTACCCATTCCTCTGTTGATGGGCATCTGGGTTGTTTCCAGGTTCTGGCTATTACAAATAAAGCTGCTATAAACATGGTTGAGCAAGTATCCCTTCTGTGTACTTGAGCAAAGTTTGGGTATATACCTAGCAGTGGTATAGCTGGGTCTTGAGGAAGCACTATTCCTAATTGTCTGAGAAAGCACCAGATAGATTTCCAGAGTGGTTGTACCAGTTTACATTCCCACCAGCAGTGGAGGAGGGTTCCCCTTTCTCCATAACCTCTCCACTTGAGGTTGTAACTTGAGTTTTTCATCTTGGCCATTCTGATGGGTGTAAGGTGAAATCTCAGGGTCGTTTTGATTTGCATTTCCTTGATGGCTAATGAGGTTAAGCATTTCTTTAAGTGTTTCTCTGTCATTTGATATTCCTTTGTCTAGAATTCTCTGTTTAGCTCTGTTCCCCATTTTTTAATTGGATTACTTGGTTTGTTGCTTTTCAGCTTCTTTAGTTCTTTATATATACTCGATATTAGTCCTCTGTCAGATAAAGGGTTAGTGAAGATTCTTTCCCAATCTGTAGGCAGTCATTTTGTTTTGATGACGGTGTCCTTTGCTTTACAGAAGCTTTTCAGTTTCATGAGGTCCCATTTATTGATTGTTGCTCTTAGAGCCTGTGCTGTTGGTGTTCTGTTCAGGAAGTTGTCTCCTGTGCCAATGAGTTCTAGGCTGTTCCCCACTTTTTCTTCTAACAGATTTAAAGTATCTGGTTTTATGTTGAGGTCTTTGATCCACTTGGACTTTAGTTTTGTGCAGAGTCATACCTAAAAAAGATAATCAAGAGAGCAGACATGGGGTAAGATGATCAATCCTCATTTAGAAAGACAGATGGGATGTGCATTGAATGTATGACAGGAGTCTACTGAGCACATCTAAAAGACTCTAACTAGCAGTGTTTTCAAAGCAGATACAAAGAGTCATAACCAAACCTTCGGCAGAGTACAGGGAATCATATGAAAGAAGGGAGTTAGTATGATGGGGAAAGGATAGGAGCTCCACAAGGACCAAATGTATCTGGACACAGGGTCTTTTCTGAGACTGACATTCAACCAAGGACCATGTACGGATATAACCTAGAACCTCTGCTCAGATGTAGCTTGTGGTAGCTCAGTAACCAATTGGTTTCCCATAATTAGGGGAACAAGTACTATTTCTAACAGGAACACAATGACTGGCTCTTTGACCTCCCCACCCCCCAAGGGAGGAACAGTCCTGTTAGGCCACAGGAGGGCTTTGCAGCCAGTCCTTAAGATACCTGATAAAACAGGATCGGATGAATGGGGAGGAGGTCCCCCCTATCAGTGGACCTGGAAACAGGCATGGTGGAGATGAGGGAGGGAGTGTGAGATTGTGAGGGAATGAGGGAGCAGGATACAGCTCGGGTACATAGTTAATAAAATGTAACTAACAGAGGTAAACAGAAAATTCTCTGTAGAGGAATATCTAATGGCAGAGAAGCATTTAAAGAAATGCTCAACCTCATTAGCCATTAGGGAAATGTAAATGAAAACAACCCTGAGATTTCACCTCACATCCATCAGAACGGCCAAGATGAAAAACTCAAGTGACAACACATGCTGGAGAGGTTGTGGAGAAAGGGGAACCCTCCTCCACTGCTGGTGGGAATGTAAACTTGTACAACCACTCTGGAAATCAATCTGGCACTTTTTCAGACAACTAGGAATAGCGTTTCCTCAAGATCCAGCCATAACACTCCTAGGCATATATCCAAAAGAGGCTCAAGTACACAAAAAGGACATTTGCTCAACCATGTTTGTAGCAGCTTTATTTGTAATAGTCAGAAGTTGGAAACAGCCCAGATGCCCCTCAACTGAAGAATGGATGCAGAAATCGTGGTACATCTATACAATGGAGTATTACTCAACAATGTAAAGTAAGGAAATCATGAAATTTGCAGTTAAATGGTGGGACCTGGAAAGGATCATCCTGAGTGTGTTGTCCCAGAAGCAAAAAGACACACACGGTATATACTCACTCATATAAACATACAAAGTAGGATAAACCCGCTAAAATCTGTACATCTAAACAAACTAAGCAAAATAGAGGACCCTAACTAAAATGCTCAATCCACATCCTGAAATGCAAAGAGGATGGACATCAGAAGAGGAAGAAAACAGGAAACAACCTAGGAACCTGCCACAGAGGGCATCTGAAAGCCTCTGCCCTGCAGACTATCAAAACAGATGCTGAGCCTGATGGCCAACTGGCGGGCAGAGTGAATGGAATTTTATGTAAGAAGTGGGAAATAGCAAGAGCTGGAGAGGACAGGAACTTCACAAGGAGAACAACAGAAGAAGAAAATTTGAACACAGGGAACTTCCCAAAGACTCGTACTCCAACCAAGGACTATTCATGGAGATAACCTAGAACCCCTGCACAGATGTAGCTCATGGCAGTTTAGTGTCCAAGTGGCTTAAATAGTGATGGGAAGAGGGACTGCCTCTGACATAAACTGATTGGCCTGCAATTTGATCACCTCCCCCTGAGGGGGGAGCAGCCTTACCAGGCCACAGAAGAAGACAATGCAGCCATTCCTAATGTGATCTGATAGGCTAAGATCAGAAGGAAGGAGAGGAGGTCCTCCCCTATCAGGGATGAGGGGAGTGGCATGCATGAAGAAAGAGGAGGTAGGGTTGGATCGGGAGGGGAGTAGGGAGGGGCTTATGGAGGGATACAAAATGAATAAAGTGTAATTAATAATAATAATAATAAAAAGAAAAAAAGTATTGAAGATGGAAAAAAAAGAAAACAAGAAAATTAAAACAAAAAAAAAAGAAAATCAGATCAACAAGAATTGAAGACAGAATCATTTATTGTGTAACATGTAGGTACAAATTTCTCATGAAACAGAAAAATTACTCAAACAATAAAAAATATATATATTATTTAAACTGAGACTGATACTCCAACCAAGGACCACTAATGAAGATGGCCTGGAACCCCTGAACAGAGGTAACTTATGGCAGTTCAGTATCCAAGTGGCCTCCATAGTAATGGGGACAGGGACTGTCCCCGACATGAACTGATTGGCCTGCTCTTTGATCACCTCCCCCTGAGGGGGGAACAGAGTTACCTGGCCATAGAAGAAGACAATGCAGCCACTCCTGATGTGACCTAATAGACTGGGATTAGAGGGAAGGGGAGGAGGACCTCCCCTATCAGTGGACTGGGATAGGGACAAAGGTGGGGAAGAGGGAGAATGGGATTGGGAGGAGAAAAGGAAGGGAGCTACAGGGGGGATACAAAGTGAATAAACTGTAACTAATAAAAATAAAAAAATAAAAAAAAAAAAAAAGAAATCATGGACCTCATAAAACAATCCGCTGCTGGCAGTTTGCTAGACCAGCCTACTTTCCTACTACATTTTTAGCTTTATCCTGTCACTACAGATAACTTTATTTATCACTCCTCAAAAATTAACTCTTTTAATTTTTATACTAAATTAAGATCTTTATAAAAAAAAACCACAACTGGAACTATGGATCATGAGAAGTTCTGCCCCAAAAGATAACTCAACACCACAAATCCTGTGACTTTGGCTCATGGATCACCACTGAAGAGGTGGATGGACAAAGAAAATTGTAAGAGGAAGAGTACTAGGAGGTCGCCTGTGAAAAATATTAATAGACATGATAACATGGAAAGGTAACTCACAGTCTGTTTTTTATATATGTTAAGCTTTCCAATGATGCCATCACACTTTCAGAATAAGAGTCAGAATGCTTTTCTGGGATCTACACTGGCCTTTCCCATAAACCTTGGATTCATTCTTAATGTTTTAGTGTCAGTCAACTTGTAGAGTATTTTCCTCTTCCTGTGCATTATGTTTTATTAAACACACATACACACAGAGAGAGTTCCTTCTGTCTAGAATCTTTTATATTCAAATTATCTGTCACCATTTCATTCTCTATTGCATATCAGTGGTAATGCTCTTAGAAGACTTTTCTGACTTCCAAATTTATATACCAATTACCTGTGTGGGGTTTTTGTTGTTGTTATTGTTTGTTTATTTTGCTTCTAATAACTTTTTTTTCTAAACTTTGTTTTCATAAACTATTTGTTCCCATTTGTATTTATCATATAATTCCTTTCAAACAAACAGCCTCATGAGGTAAGTATCTCCAGTTTTTTAAATCTTATTTTTCTTGCTCAAGGAGGGACAATGAGTGTATACCTGTGTAACAAATTGCTTAAAGTGGTGCATATATTTAATTTTATTAATTTATTATTTATTAATTATTTATTTAATTAATTTTATTTAACCTTATTCTATTTTGCACTTGAGGTATAAGATACTTTTGTAATCAGAAAGTGATTTCTTATTCATGTAGTAAAGAAAAGATATAAGAACAGTAGAAAAATACAAGTACCTATCAACTCTAATTGCCAGATATACTCAAAATGATGAAACCTTCAGTTTGATAAACAGATGGCTCTATAGTAGGAGCGGAGTGATAAATGAAGTAAACATTTGTGAATATACCTACAGAAATTAATTGTGTACCCGGAGAGTTTGAATATTTAAAAAAATATAATGATTAAATATATAGAGATTTATTTACATGTAAATTCATACCAAACAATTAACCTCTAAAAATGTAAACTAATAAATACGCAGCAAAATTTTCTCTTTTTTAATTCTTTCTAATAAATTAAAAATTTTGGTACCGTGTTGTGGATATAAATATGTTTTTGTTTTGGTTCCGGTGAGGGGTGTGGGACTAATTCACACTATTTACCTCATGGGTGCTCTGAGAGGAACTCTGTCAGATGCAGAGTTTGAATCTGAAAACTCTGGAGAGAGAATAAATACTAGAGGCCAGAGAGTGGAGATGGGAAAAAGTACAAGTCTGCTCTCCCTTGCTGCCCTTGTTGCTGTTGTGAAACAAGAAGATGGAGATCTCCGGAAATAGGGAATGGATGTCTCCAGCAGGAGGCAGCTAAGAAAGAACTGCACCTCCTCTACCAGTAACACTTTCTTTCTCTTACCTGATGTTGGAGTGTTGGAAGAGATAGAGGTGGAATAGGGAGAAGAAGATACAAGAAACGTACATAAAATAATTTTTTTTTTAAGTACGCCTATAGGACCATCTTTGCTGTCTTTATGTTCAAACTGCTTTGTGTTATTCTTTCCACTTTGATTCACTGTCATGGATAAACTCAGGGGTAGTCACTGGCATGAACTTGGTTGCCTGCTCTTAGATCGGCTCACCCTGGCAAGGTGGCTTTACTAGGCCACAAAGAAAGAATATCCAGACAGTCCTGATGAGACCTGATAATCTAGGGTCAGATAGTAGGGGAGGACCTCCCCTATCAGTGGACTAGGGGTGGCATATAGGGAGGAAAGAGGAAGGGAGTTGGAACCAGGAGGAGATGAGGGAGGCAGCTACAGCCAGGAATAAAAAAATGAATAAACTGTAAATAATAATAATAACGAAAAAAGAATCTCTATCTTGTCTCCGCTATAAATGAAGATGAGTATAATTTCTAATAAATATGAGCCAAGAGTATAAATACAATGCTATTTACTTTACAAAGGATTTACTTTGTAACATTTGAAGATATTTTAAGAAAATGGGGAACTTTATGACATGTTAAGATTATCTCTAGTACATTTGTAATTTTTAATCTTACATAAATATATTTACAAATGTATTTTAAAAACTTATAAGTTCTTTGAGTAACATTGACTATAAACTTTCATTTTGTGCATATTATTTACTCAGACCTTGAAAAAACAGGAATGAGAAAGATGTTTGATCCCTGGAGACAAAATAGTTCTCTATATTCTGCTTAGAGAATACTCTACAGTAATTGGTATTTCTCATTTCCATTGAAAAAACATACACTAATTTAGGAAGAAAAAAAAAAAACAATTAAGTCAAGAAGAAAAGGAACTGAGTCATTAACATCTGTCAGTTCCTTTGGTAATTGCTATACCAATCAAGCTTTGTTCTAATTGCTTTAATAACAACAATCTACCTGGGTTAAGAATGATAAGTTCCGTATGTCCTCATAACTATGAATCAAATATTAGTCTCCATAATTATTCGAATGGCCACGCAACTATCTAAAATCATGCTGAACATAAGATATATGATATTATGTCAACTGAGAAGGTTGTACGCACATCTTTAAGAATAAACACATACATATATGCATGACATCTAATGCCAGAGGCCATGAGCTGGAAAAAGAGCAAGAGTAGATATATACTAGGGTTTGGAGGGAGGTAAGGAAAGAAGGAGATGATAACCCACTGTAATCTCAAAAAGACTAAGCAAACAATCCAGATGAGACCTTATAGACTAGGGTCAGAGAGAAGAGGGAGAGGACCTCCTCTATCAGGGTGTTAGGGGAGGGGGATACAGGGAGAAGAGTGAGGGAAGTGGGCTAGGGAGGAGATAAGGGAGGGGGTTGCAGCTGTGATACCAAGTGAATAAACTGTAATTAATAATTAATAAATTTTTAAAATGTAATACATAGAAAACAATAAAAAGAAAAATAAAATAAATTTAAGTTTTAATTTAATTATATTAAATAAGTACCACAAAGTAAGATTTTTATTTTTTATTTTATTTTTAATTTATTATTATTATTATTTACAATTTACTCCATTTGTATCCTGGTTTTGGCCCCTCCCTCATCTCCTCCCAAACCGACCCACCCTCCCTCTTTTCTATGTCCTTTCTCTAGTCCACTGATAGGGAAGGTCCTCCTCCCCTTCCATCTGTCCCTAGCCTATCAGGTCTCATCAGGACTGGTTGCATTGTTCATCTGTGGATTGGCAAGGCTGCACCCCCATGGAGAGGTGATCAGAAAGCCTGCCACTGAGTCTATGGGCTACATCTGAGCCAGGGTTTTAGGTACTCTCCATGCATTTTCATTGCTTGAGGTATCATTCTCTTTATGACCCCTCTGGTATCAGTTTTTATGGCTCTGCTGATATCCTTTTGGTGCAGCAACAGAAAGATTTTATTTTAAATTGTTATAATACCAAAACTCCAATACATAATAATTACACTATGATACTGAAGCTCACACTTCATAAATGCTGCTGGCCTGACTCCATTGTTTTTTTCTTGGTCATCTATTATAGCACATCAACTTCTTGATTGGTATAGTATTTGAAAATGCTGTTATTGTGTATGTAATCATTCAGAATGATTAAATGGGTAAATACTGATTAATGTAACAAATCATTACTTATAAAAACAGTTTTCTTGGCTCTTATAAACTTGAAAAATAAGCCATTTATAGAACTTTAAAATGCTGCTCGAGAAGAAAAAGTAATCATTCTTAGTGATTAAATGGGTAAATGTTCACTAATGCAGAAATTGTTTCTTATAATAAGACTGTTTTCTTAGCTTGTGTAAAGTTTTAAATGGGGCAGTTTAATGATTCAAAGCTCTTTATGTGATTAGGTACCTTTGTTAAATTACTTCTTCAAATAGCCCTATTTCCAACATAGCAATTGTCTCCTGTATCATTACCTAGATTGTCACAGCTATCTTAGGTAAAATAGTTGTGTTTTTATTTTTTCATACGTATTTCTTGATCACTAAGTGAATAAAATATATCTAAAATGTAATCTCTTATTACAGTTTTAATATTACCAAATTGGTATATGATATTAGTGTTTTACAGTATCATAATGTTTGCTAATATTGACAGTTTTCCAATGAATCAACAACTTATGCATATTCAGTAAAGCCGTTGTATTCAGAGGGTATATCTTTACCTCTGAAAAAAAGTATGACAATATAAAACAGCTTTACTTTTATAGTGTTGTGTCTATCAAGTGATAAACGCAAGTAGTAAACATTCTTTCCTTTTAGCTGTGAAGGTCCGAAGTCCAAAAATGAACTCTAGTTCCGGGAAAACATGATTCTCTACAGGACATTCATTACCACCCTACAAGGATGAATCAAGGAGGACAAGGGAAAGAATCTCAGTTGTCAAATGATGAGAGTGAAAGTGTTCTTTTGTTGTAGGTTTCTGAAAGGTGTGTGTGTGTGTTTCAGATAGAATGATTTAGTTACCATGACATGATCCAACCTAATGCATTTGTCAGAAGTTTCATCTGTCTAAAGTCAATACATTGAATTTCCTGGGATAATTTCAAACTTGAAATATGAACCTGATGTTTTAAATTCACACTTACTCATATTTAACAGTAAAGTAGCAGCTTAAGTTCTGTAAGGAAATAAAGTTAGCATTAATTGTGTTGCTAGATAGATGTTCATTGCATAGCTAATAAAATATACATGGTTATAACAGCATCCTAATATGTGTATCTATCTATCTATCCATCTATCTATCTATCTATCTATCTATCTATCTATCTATCTATCATCTATATCGTATTTGAATGTTCAGTTTAATAAACAAAAACTGAAAAGAAAAATCAAATTGATTCAACAACATATACACAAGTTGATTCATATATAAATATATGTCTGTATGCATAATGATTGTGCTGTTTGTGTTTGTGATGAAGTGCTAGAGGAAAGAATGACACAGATGTATATTGGGTAGTGAACATCTATCTTATTGTTGGAGCTGAACTAATTGACTGGCACATATTAGAATACTAAACTTGAACTGACTTTGAACCTCAATAGCACCGAGAGAAGCATAAGTTGGTAAGCAAATGGTGAAATTAGAACACTGATGCTGCTTTACAATGACGTTAAAAAGAATCAAAAGAACCAAGAAAATTGGTCATAAAACAGAAAGCAATCTTTTCTTTGTATCCCTGTCAGTTCATATTACATTACACAAAAAACAAATATTGCAGTATCAAATTTATATAATCTTTGTATGATTGACATAAAATACATATTCACACAAATTTTATAATATTTACTAACTGATTCATGTATACTAGATAAATTCAACAATTTTTGCTGCTTTTATGACACTCTACTGTTGTACTGAAATTTCTGACTCACTCATCGTCTAGTATCATCTTACTTATTAAGGAAAGCATGAAATTTGCAGGCAAATGGTGGGACCTAGCAAAGATCATTCTGAGTGAAGTATCCTAGAAGGAGAAAGACAAACATGGTATATACTCGCTTATACAGACCTACAAAATATGATAAACATAATGAAGTCTATACACCTAAAGAAGATAAACAAGAAAGCAGACACGAGGTAAGTTGATCAATCCTCACTTACAAAGACAAATGAGATGTGCATTGGATGCATGACAGGAGTCTACTGCAGAAGGCATCTGAAAGACTCTACCTAGCAGCGTCTCAAAACAGATACTAAGACTCATAATAACCAAACCTTCGGCAGAAGGGAAGTTAGTATGACGGGGAAAGGATAGAAGCCCCACAGGACCATATATATCTGGGCACAGAGTTTTTTTCTGAAACTGTTTCTCCAACCAAGGACCATGTATAGATATAACCTAGAATCTTTACTCGGACGAAGCTCATGGTAGCTCAATAAACAATTGGTTTCCCCATAGTAAAGGGAACAGGGACTATCTCTGACAGGAACTCAATGGTAGGCTCTTTGACCTCCCCACCCCCCAAGGGAGGAGCAGGCCTGCTAGGCCACAGAGGAGGACTTTGCAGCCAGTCCTGAAGATACCTGATAAAACAGGGCCAGAGGAAAGGGGAGGAGGTCCTCCCCAATCAGTGGACTTGGAAAAGGGTAGGGAGGAGATGAGGGAGGGAGGGCGGGATTGGGAGGGAATAAGGGAGCAGGATACAGCTGGGATACAGAGTTAATAAAATGTACATCAGAAGAAAACGAAAATAGGAAACAACCTCGGAACCCGCTACAGAGGGCCTCTGAAAGCCAGAAGAAAACAGGAAACCACCTTGAAACCTGCCACAGAGGGCCTCTGAAAGCTTCTGCAGTATAGACTGTCAAAGCAGATGCTGAGCCTGATGGCCAACTGATGGGCAGAGTGAATGGAATTTTATGTAAGAAGTGGGAAATAGTAAGAGCTGGAGGGAACGGGAACTCCACAAGCAGAGCAACAGAACAAGATAATTTGAACACAGGGAACTTCCCAGAGACTCCTACTCCAACCAAGGACTATTTGTGGAGATGACCTGGAACCTCTGCACAGGTGTAGCCCATGGCAGTTCAGTGTCCAAGTGGGTTACATAGTAATGGGAAGAGGGACTGCCTCTGACATAATCTGATTGGCCTGCTCTTTGATCACTTCCCCCTGGGGGGGGAGCAGCCTTGCCAGGCCACAGTAGAGGACAATGCAGCCACTTTTGATGAGAACTGATAGACTAAGATCAGAAAGAAGGAGAGGAGGACCTCCCCTATCAGTGGACTTGGGGAGTGGCATGCATGCAGAAAGGGGAGGGAGGGTGGGATTGGCAGGGGAGGAGGGAGGGGCTTATGGAGGGATACAAAATGAATAAAGTGTAATTAATAAAAAATAAATAAAAGATTTAAAAAAAATAAATAAAATGTCACTAATAATAATAAACAATAAAAAAATAAATAAATAAAATGTCTGATTTCACGTATTTTTAAAGACTTACATGTATGTAGGTATTTACTCAATGTATCTAGGTGCCTGCAAAGTCCAGAAGAGGGACTTGTGTCCCTTTGAACTAAATTACAGGCAGTTGTGAGCCAGTCAATGTAGGCACTAGGAAAGAAACCTGGGCCATCCGCAAGTGCAACAAGTCTATGAAAAATGGAGCCAACTCTGCAGCCTTCTCCACATACATTAAGGAAAACTAATGGTCATTCAGAAAGAGTAAAAACATTACATAAATTATCGTCCAATTTTCATTCAGATTTGTAGCTTAATGTGGAATATTTAATATAAACTAAATAGTTAATATAGTACTAAAATTAATTATACTGGCGATATTTATTCTTTTGTTTCTGCTGAGTAGCATGTAGAGATAATATACACATTTGAAAATAATATATTAAAAACATTAAAAAATATATATGCATGCCTTGACATTAAAAGAGAAGTACTTTTAAAAGCAAATTAGCAAAGATCCGATCTCTCTTGAGACTCATGTCCTCACAAGGACACACTGCTGCCTTTTCTCCTGCAGACCCCCCTCCTCTAATTTCCACAATAAAAGCCATATTAACATCTTTGATTTTGAATTCTCAATTTATGCCAAAAACATAAATTGTCATATTTTGGTAACATTACTTAGGACTCATTTGTTTTCTTTGATTAATCTTAAAAGTTTTTCACTAAATCGCAATAGTAGTTGGCAATAGGAAGACAAGAATGTTTTCTGATGCAGTGATGGAGTAGTCTCTCATGGAAACAACTGTTCTCCATCTGCAAAGAAGGCCATAAACTTCAGTGACTGTGTAACTGACCATGTCAGGGAGCCATGTTCTGCATGATTAGTTCTACGCAGAAAGATAATTTTACACTTTATAGAAACAGAAGGAAAGGATTAAGTGGTCCATTGATACTAACTATAAGTTCAATCATTGTGGTTGCAATGATATAATTATAAACTCCATAAAACAGGTGAAGCATTCTGTAGAAACAAACCATATGAGCAAAATGCATAATATGAAATAACTGGTACAACCAGGAAATATTAACGATTCATTGTTGTTGAAACATGCAAAACTCGATAATAATGTGCCTTTCTATTTAAATAAATAATGTGCTTTCCTTTGCTAATGAGGGAAGGAGATCAGAAAAAAATGTGTTGCTATGGGGCCAATTAAAGGAGGCTGATTTATTTTTCTGGCATCAAAAAGAGTTTTGGATTTCTCTTAATAAATGTAAAATTTTTGGTGTTCTTACTCTGGGGAGAGTTCATATCAGTAATCGTCATTAGAAAAAAGAAAAGTCTAAAGTAATATGGTAT
This sequence comes from Psammomys obesus, assembly GCF_907164565.1. Classification (NCBI taxonomy): domain Eukaryota; kingdom Metazoa; phylum Chordata; class Mammalia; order Rodentia; family Muridae; genus Psammomys; species Psammomys obesus. The sequence goes on along the minus strand of NW_026585580.1, from coordinate 7,507,022 downwards.
TGTTGCTTTTTTATTGCTGTGATGAAATATCGTAATGTAGGTACCTTACAAGTGGAAGAGTTTATTTTGGCTGTGGTACTGGAGGGATAAAAATTCAGATCATGGTTAGGAGGCATGACAACAAGTATTAGACATTCAAAGTGGAATAGATAATTATATAGAGAGCTCTCTCATATATATATATATAGAGAGAGAGCTCTCATCTTCAGAGCAGAGCATGAAGCAGAAGAGTGAAATGAAGGTGAGGGAAGATTACACACTCCCAAAGCCATTAGCAATGAGTTCCTCTCTTCCGGTCTGTCAGTGCCACACTGCTAACCAACCAACTTGGGTCAAGTGTTCAAGTATCTTAGCATATGGAAGGTGTTTTCATTCAAACCACTGCAAATATCCAGACTAGCACTCAAAAACTTTCCAGAAAAAGCAATTTAATAAATTATTTTAAAGCAAAGCCTTATTCTTATTATTTTTAATTAGACTCCCCAGATGGAAGAAATATTTAACTATAAAATCTTAAATTAAAAGCTGTTGCATAGAAGAACAGGAAAGAAAGCGTTCATTAAAAGAATCACTATTAAAGTAGCACCGTACATTAAAGGCTTCATCCAAAACCAATAAGATTCAATAGTGGGGAAAAATGGTATTTGCTAGAAATTGTAGAACAAAGAATGTAAGGTAATTTTGAATACTTCAACAACATATTTAATAACTTTATACCAAAAATAATAGAAGAGAACGTGTGTAGACGATAAATACGAAAATCATAATGGTGGTAAATAAGGAGCAGTTATCCTTCAGCTCGGACGATTTGTAATTTCAATATTAAATTCTCACCGCAAGCCAAATGTGACCTTTAACAGATAGTTTATGGATATAAAGGGAAACATATTTCTATACTATCTGAATTTTATAGTTATTGTTGATAAAAACTTATAGGAAAGCAACATATGTTAAAAAAAAAACCCCTATATAAATATATTCATTTAAATGTCAACAAAACTTTGACTCAAAAAGTAAGAACTATTAATAAGACTTTTAATGACTATTAACTAGACCATGGAATATGTTTCTAAACAAAATATCAAATATCAAATATCATGCCTATGTTGATTGTACCAAGAGGAAGCCAGAACTGAAATGCTTCTAATATTGTTAGTTGTGTTTCAAAACATTTTCTATACTTTTAAACTAAAGCTTTTTATTTAGTGTTTGTGCCTGTGTGTCTGTACATATGTTTGTGAATACTTAATAGTATAGAGATTCTGAACTGGATATTGAACCAAGATATTAGGCTTGGCAGCACGTACCTTAACACATAGAGCCATGTTGTTATCATGTATTAACTTTATAAACATTATTTTTTCCTTTTTCCCAGTTGTCATAGAGTCCAGGACCTTGATTATTCTTAGTATATTCTCTATGATTAAGCTACTATCATGAGTTGACATCATCCGTCAATTTGACAAAATCCATGTGACTACCTGGGAATAGAAAATTTTTCGTGTTGCCATTTCTAGGTAGTATTTCTAGGCTGCTTTGTATTAGAAGGGCAGATGACTGGTGGCAGGGATACTGGAAATGGAGGATCATGTGGTGAGGGGAAAAGATGGGGTAGAGGAAGGAAGGGAATGAAGGGAGCAACAGCTAGAATTGACTGGCATTTCAGGGATAGTGTGGACACTTAGTTCAGTGGAAACATCTTAAAATATATGAAGGCAAAAATATATATACATATATATGTTGGCTATCCTAATGAAGTTTTCAAATAATGGAGACAGAGTCCCAACAGGCTGTCTCTTGTCACCAAAAGAAGGTTCTAGTACTGGCACTTGAGCTGTATCCAATGGAGTTGTTGGCCAAAGTATTCCCATGGATATCTCCAATCAATTCAGGCTACTGTCAAAATAATAGGCTGCTTTCTTTGAACTGAAAGCAAAACCCCATTGCTGAAGAAAACACCCATACAATTCATTGAATATGGAAAAGTAGAATAGTTGCCTACCTAAAAACTGCACCCCAGTGTTCTAGTGTCTTGGTAAAAGAAGCTACTTTGCAGGCTACCAAAAGAGAATTGTGAACACCAACCCAGCTGCAAAACCTTTGATCTACAATGCTGTCCTGCTTTCAAAATAGGATAGGAAAATAGGGCAGTAGATTAATAAAGCTCGTGGGAATAACTAACCAGTGTTTGATCTGACTTCAGGCCCACTCCAGGAGATGAGACTCGTACTTGAGTGATAAAAAACAGAGACTAGATAACACAAAGACCTAGGGTAAAGCCAAATACTATCAGTCTTACAAAAAAAAAAAAAAAGAGTGATAAAATGACTCCTAAAGATATTCTGCTATACTCATAGATCAGTACCTAATGAAATCATCTTCACAGAAGGTTCCTCCTGCAGTAAATGAAAAACAAACACAAATATGAACAACCAGACATATTGGAAAACACAACTCTAAATAGGATGTTTTCTCCAATTCCATTTCCTCAGAGCTCAGTGAACCTTGCAGAATAAAAGAGGGAAGGAGAAAGAGTAAGAGCCAGAGGGGATGGAGGACATCAAGAAAACAAGATTCACTAACTTAGCTGAGCAAAGCTCATTAGAACTTACAGTGCCTGAATCAGCAAGCACAGGGCCTACGCAGGTCTGCACCAGCTCTTCTGCATATATGTTGTGGCTTTCAGTATAGTATTTTTATGGACTCCCGAGTGTGTGAGCAGGTGGGTTTCTGATTCTAGTGCCTTCTCTTGAGGCTTTTCCTCCTTCTGTTGGTTTTCCTTATCCAACTTCAATCTGATGGATATTGTTTTATCTTATTATATTTTTGTTGCTATATCTCAGTAGCCTGTTTCTTTTCTGATGAGAGACAGAGAAGGATTGAATTTTCATAGGAGGGCTTGAAGAGAGGAACTTGGAGGACAAGAGGGAAGGGAAAATGTAGTCATGATAACCTTTATGGGAAAATATTCAACTTTCATTAAAAGGGAAAATAATAGTAAAAGAAAAGAAAAGAAAAAAAGAAAAGAATAGAAAAGAAAAGAAAAAAGAAAAGAAAAGAAAATTAAAGAAAAGAAAAAGAAAGTCAGTTGATGAGAGTCAAGGCAGTCAGCAGCAGTCCCAGCTTTTCTGGCTTGTGATCCTGCTTTGACTTCCTTCCATAACAGACTGTGATGTTTATCACAGCATGGGAAAGTTAACCAAACTAGAAGTATAACAGCATTTTATGTTAATTTCTTTGCTTTTTTTTTTTATTATGTTGAGATGTTGCCTTATTACATGTCTAACACTAACCTGAATCTTGAGGTCTTCCCAACTTAGTCTGTGAAACCACCAGACCACAGACATGTGTTAGCACTCCCTATTCAGTCCCCTCATTAACCTTTAAAATAGCCGCTGTGAAAATACTTTTTCAACAAATGACAACATTTAAGTGTGTGTTTTAGCATATAAAGATGTCACTGCATGCCAAGGAATCAGAGATGCTCATCAATTATTTAATCTCTGCTTTTTACCTAAATCGACCATATTTAAATTATTTCCACATTGCCCTAAAGCAATATAATGTGGTGTACATATAATCATTTTTAATGATTCATTTAGCACACCGACACAAAGGGCAACAGACTTGTCTAATTCTTTTCACCTGATACTTCTCTTCCAAGTTAACACACAGCATAAAGCCAGACGGTTGGTGTGATAGTGTTGAAAGAAATTGGAGCTATAATTCTTTGTCCTAGTGGAGCATACGTAGCATGCAATAAAACCATTTGAGTAAATTATTACTCTCAGCATTCAGCATCCTAAAGGAGCGTACGATTATAAATGTCCAGGAAGCCCATGCTTCTGTCTATTTCCTCAATTTCCCTGGTGGCTCCTCTTTGCTTTCCAGTAGTGAATCAACAGGAACAAAGCAAAGCTGTATCAATCATCTCAGAGTATTTTATCTTTTCTTTTTAAAAGACAAGCTAATCACTATAATGCAAGATCACTTCTCTATTTGATAGCACGGATTGTGTGCCAGCTCTAGGGAAGCCAGTATATCAATATATGTGACGCAGACTGAAAAAAAAGCAAATTGTTCTAGTTCTCTCAGGTGTAAATTTCAAAGAGAGAAAGGAAGAAACACGGTTTCTAAGGACAATAAATTCTAGGTCGTCATTAATCTGAGATGTCACAAATTTATACTACCATTTATGCTTGGACATGTTTTATTATTTGTAGGTAAAATAACATTATGTATTTATATATGTTTATATAATTAAAATGTGTACTTATACAACTTTAAGCCCATAGTTTTAAGGTAAATCGCAGTTTTATTTTAATTTTATATATTATATATTTTGTATATATTATAATATATAAATAAAAAGATTTAATTAATAACTACAGCTTCACTTTCCTCTCTGCTGCCATTTCTGTGCACTGTTCCCTTATTCTCAAATCATGACCTTTATTTGTTTGTTATAATATATACATATGTATTCACACATATATTCTGCATATAACCTGATTGATACATATAATGTTACATATATGATTATAAGCTCAGGGTCAATCACTTACTATTGGATAACCAAGTGGTGTCCTCTTTCCCTGGGAAGCGCATTTTCCTTTTACCAGTGTTCTTGAATTGATATTAGTTGTTTTTCTATGGTTGAGGTCCCGCAAGATTCCTGCCTTTCATGGTAGCATGTCCGTTGGTGTTGTGCTTTCCTGGTCTTATCTAGGCAGCCATATGGATAAGCCTTCATGGGTGTAATTCTTGCCAGGAGATGAAATTACACAAAAAAAAATGTTCATTTCCTCTGGCCACTAACACTTCCACACCTGCCATTCCACTTTCATACTTTAGCCTTAAGAACAGGAGCAAGCAGTGTTGCAGTGTATCAGTTGGGGATGGGCACTACAGGTTCACTTTTTCCCTGCACTCTGATCGATGGTAGATTTCTGTAATTATCCTCATCTGTTGCAAAGAAAAGCACTTTGATAATGGGTAAGAACAAAATTTACCTGTGGGTATAAATATGGACATTTAGAAAGAAGTTAGGAATTAAGCTGGTTTAATGAATAGGTGATTATCACAAATGTTTTATGAAATATTTCCTCCTTAGATAGATGTTATTAAAGAATTCTATGTGAAAGTTCTATATGTGAAAAATAGACTCAAGATATGATGTCATCAGATGTATTTTATTCTCCCTGTGAGGTTTATTTTAAACACAATTCATTCAGTGTCTACTTTCTGTGGTTGTGTTGATTTAGTAGCTGAGAGCAGACACAAGAGATCTTTGCAAGTGAAGCCTTCTGTTTTGAACAATGAGGCAAGCAGTTCCAAACACTGTGTCATTCCATTACCACACTTCATCATTCTTTGTTGTAGTGGGATTGAACGTCCATCCTTCTGTTTCATCCTTTTGACTCTGTTACCAACCATATATACATGTATATACATACAGACACACATCTGCTGACTTTTCTTCCAAGCAAGTAATAATAGCAATGTCAAAATCTATTTTCCATCCTGAGCTGATTTGTATTTAATATTCCTTATGGTAGTTCTTCTTTTTTTATTACTTGTTTAGAAGTTTTTCTTTTTTAATTAATTTATTTGTTTCTTACAATTTATTCGCATTGTATTTCATCTGTAGCCCCTTCCCTCTTCTCCTCCCAGTTGCACCCACCTTCCTCCTTCTCCCCCTATGCCCCTTCCCTAGACCCCTGATAGGGGAAGACCTCCTCCTCTTCTATCAGATCTAAGCCTATCAGGACTGTCTGGCTCCTCTTTTTTGGTGGTATGGCAAGGCTGAAACCCCTAAGGAGAGGTGATCAGAAAGCCAGGCATTGAGTTCATGTCAGGTAGTTCTTAACGTTAAATGAATAAGAATAAGTTTAACAGTTTTGAATTTTAGATAATTTGGATGGACTCTTTGCAGATTGTGTGACAGTGAAATTTGATTTGTTCAGAAAATATTTTTTATTATTATCATTTATTACAATTTGTACCTCTGCTGTTTCCCCCTCCCTCATCTCCTCCCAAACCTATCTTCCCTCCCTCTTTTCTCTCTATGCACTTCCCTTAGTCCAATGATAGGTGAGATTTTCCTTCCCTTCTATCTGACCTAAGCCTATCAGGTACCATCAGGACTGGCTGCATTGTCTCCTCTGTGGCCTGGCAATACTGTACCTCCCCCTCACAAGGGGGAGGAGATAAAAAAAGCTCATCATTGAGTTCAAAATATTTTAACTACTTGAAAATATGTCACTTTGTTTGCAGTATGCTTTAATTTTTTTAAATGATGCTTGTAGTAGCATGGATAATGATATTTTTGATAACATTACCACTTCAAGATGAGGACATTTCTAATGAGGTAAAAGTTAAATATATAATTAAAAATAATTCATAAATAGTTTAAACTAAGGTTCATGTTTGATTGTCTGTTCTGATGAATATGAAGCTCATTAGTTTTCTTTACATCAGTCAGTAGTAGTTGACAAGAAACACATGACAGCTGGGTGTTCTGCAATAGCAGAACTCAGGGAGGCAGAGGCAGGTGGATTTCTGTGAGTTTGCAGTCAGCCTGGTCTACAAAGCTAATTCAGGATAGCAAAGACCACACAGAGAAACCTTGTCTCCAAAACCCAAATAAATAAATAAATATATAAACAATCAAACTAACAAATAAAAATAACTTAAAAATATAATTAACTATGAAATATAAGTTTTACATTTACAAAAATTGATTGAATGTATTACCTTCCACAATTACCTTATTATTTACTATATTAAGTTAGTTAATAAAATGTTAACTACTAATATCAACTTCTACACTTGTAAATGATTTTACTATTGTCTTGGACTTAAATCTTTTGTGACCCTCTCTCTGTATTATTATTATTTATATATTTACTTATACTTATTTAAATATGTTTTCTATTTTTAACTATTTTTAATTGGGGGACTTAGGTTTCATTTTTCTAACTGGAAGTTTAAAGACATCAGTGATTTTTAGTTTATTTTTTCCTAGTAAACTCTATTTTTCATAAATATTCCTTTAAGTAAATGGTATAAAAATGCTATATGTGATGGATTTTTATGAATTTATGTAAGTATAAAAGTGTTATTTCTGTGAAATTATTATAGAAAATGTGAATTTTCTCAACTTTTATCTCAAAACTAATGCACAAAATGTCTGTATTAACTGTTTTAAGTTAAAACTGACCTAATAACATAGTTTTAGCATTACATGTGAAATCTTAAAGTGTGAAAAAGTAGAAGTTTTCATTTTCAACACATGCTGGAGAGGTTATGGAGAAAGGGGAACCCTCCCCCATTGCTGGTGGGAATGTAAACTTGTACAACCACTTTGGAAGTCAATCTGATACTTTCTGACACAGTTAGAAATAGTGCTTCCTCAAAATCCAGCTATACCACACATGGGCATATATACAAAATATGTTCATGTACACAACAAGGACATTTGTTCAACCATGTTTGTAGCAGCTCTATTTGTAACAGCCAGAACCTGGAAACAACCCAGATGTCCCTCAACTGAGGAATGGATACAGAAATTGTGGTACATTTGCACAAAAGAATACAACTCAGCAATTAAAAACAAGAAAATCATGAAATTTGCAGGCAAGTGGTGGGATCTAGAAAAGATCATCCTGAGTGAGGTATCCTAGAAGCAGAAAGAAACACATGGTATATACTCACTTACAAGCGGATACTAGACCTATAAAATAAGATAAACATACTAAAATATGTACACCAAAAAAAATCTAAACAAGAAAGATGTTCCTGGGTAAGATGATCAATCCTAATTTAGAAAGAAGAACGGATGGACATTTGAAGTAGGAGAAAATAAGAAAAAGGATAGGAGCCTACCACAGAGGGCCACTGAAAGACTTTACAAGACTTTACCTAGCAGTGTATCGAGCAGATTCTGAGACTCATAGCCAAATCTTGGGCAGAGTGCAGGGAATCATATGAAAGAAAGGGGAGATAGTAAAAACTGGAGAGAATAGGAGCTCCACAAGGGCCAAATATATCTGGGCACAGGGGTCTTTTCTGAGACTGTTTCTCCAACGAAGGACCATGCATGGATATAACTTAGAACCCCTGCTCAGACATAGCCCATGGTAGCTCAGTATCCAAGTGGGTGGTAAGGGGAACAGGTACTGTCTCTGACATGAACTCAATTGCTAGCTCTTTGACCTATCCCTTACCCCGCAGACAGGAGCAGCCTTGCTAAGCCACAGAGGAGGACATTGCAGCAGGTCCTGATGAGACCTGCTAAGCTAGGAACAGATGGAAGGGGAGGAGAATCTCCCCTATCAGTGGACTTAGACAGAGGAAGGAAGGTGATGAGGGAGGGAGGGAGGGAGGAAAGGTGGGATTGGGAGTGAGTGAGAGAGGGAGCTACAGCTGGGATACAAAGTAAATAACCTGTAATTAATAATAAAAAAATATTAAAAGTTACAATAACGATTTTTTAACTTTTATTAATTACACTTTATTCATTTTGTATCCCCCCATAAGCCTCTCCCTCCTCCCTTACCGGTCCCACCCCCCCTTTCTGCATGCATGCCCCTCCCCAAGTCCACTGATAGGGGAGGTCCTCCTCTCCTTATTTCTGATCTTAGTCTATCAGTTCTCATCAGAAGTGGCTGCATTGTCAGGGTTCTACAATAACGATTATTTTTTTCCTTAGAAGTATTAAAGTATCAATTTGAACATTACTGTTTAAACAGAAAAAATTATCTATCTGCAAGAGCATTAATGCAGGACATATAATAAAATAAACAAAGCCCTGTTTAGCTGTAGTAAGAATTGAAAAGGAGAAATCAAACATGGCAAACATTCCTCTACCATTGACTGCATACTCATCCTGAGTAAAAATTTTCAGCAAGATACGACATGAGTCAATAGTTTTATTTGAATTCTTTCATACTGTTGTTAGATATATGTTGAATACGCACACAACCAGAGCCCTGTCACTCAAAGGAAGGCAAAGCAGACTTTAATAACCATAGTAAACACTTTGGTTATACTTTCCTCTTTGGAAATGAATCTTGAAATTTTTAAAAATAGGTATTTCTTGTACTATTATTACAATTTATTCACTTTGTATCCCAGCTGTAGCTCCCTCCCTCATCTCCTCCCATTCATTCCCTCCCTTTTTCTTCTCCCCTACCATGTCCCTTCCCTAGTGCACAAATAGAGGAGGTCCTCCTCCTCTTCCATCTGACCTCAGTCTCATCAGGACTGGCTGCATCATCTTTCTCTGTGGCCTACTAAGGCCACTTAGCCAGGGGGAGATGATCAAAGAGCACACAATTGATTTCATGTCAGAGCCAGAACTTGCTCCCCTTACTAGGAAACCCCCATGGAGACTGAGCTGCCCATGAGCTACATTTGAGCAAGAGATCTAGGTTCTCTCTAAGCATGGTTCTTTGTTGATTCATCAGTCTCTGCACATACCCTTGTGCCCAGATTTTTTTGTCTCTGTTGGTCTTGTGGAGCTCCTGTTCCCTCCAGCTCTTTCTATCTCCCCCTTCCTCTATAAGGTTCTCTGCACCCTGCCCAAAGTTTGGTTGAGTCTCAGCATCTACTTTGATACCCTGAAAGGAAGAGTTTTTCAGAGGCCCTCTGTTTCTTGTATGCATGTTCCTTTTATTTTGCACGGTTTATATAAAGCCAATTCTCTCTTCCTGGTAAATTTGGGCTATTGTAAAGTTCATCTCATTCACATGTAATGAAACCACTATGCACTGAGCCTCACTAATTAAGACATGGAACATGAGTGCTGGAAGCAATGTTTTGACCAGGGAGAACACTGTTGAGTACACAAAAGAGGGGCAGCTAATTTTTTAGAGTGAAATTTAATTAATTCCTTTCTGGTTTCTACTGTGCAAAAAGAGAAGTATTTTATGTCCTGAAATAAAATTTAGGTAGATGGTGGTTTATATGAAGCCTTTATACTACAAATATGTAATTAAACTTTATATGTCATTTTAAAGAGCTCTGGACATCAGTTGTGGGTTTTTTATGCGTGAGGAGTTTGATAAGAAAGTCTGTGAAGCGTAGTTTGGAAAATAAACAGTGTTAGATTTTCAAGCGAATCTATGGATGCAAATATGTAATCTATTTTCTGTTTTTTTTTTTTTTTACTCTTGTCTTTATATAGCATAAAACAGACTGATCTATATTTTAAAACGTTAAACATATGAAAGGTAGATTTGGGCAGGTGTCCTAAGGCTGAGGTAGTGCTGGCAGGGGCCCGGGAATTTTTCCCAATTTTAGCATGGTGGCCAGAAGACGGATCTTGGTGTATCCCTGTGGATTCTCCTCCAACCTGAGAAACACTGACATGGGAGCTTGGGGGTCCACAGTACAGCTTGTGGGTCGGTCACCCTGTTCTCATCACTGAGCTGCTGTTCAGATGCCCTGCCTGGTTGGTGCAGCCTCCTTGAATCCCCTATCAGAGGGCTAGGAAAGGGGCATAGGGGGAGAAGAGGGAGGGTCCATGGGACTGGGAGGAGACCAGGAGGGCGCTACAGCCAGGATACAAAGTGAATAAGTAATAAACAAATAAATAAATAAAATTTAAAAACATATGGAAAAGGCCATAAAAATAAATAAAGGGTGTCTATGTTATCTAAAAATCAGGAATATTCCCATTCCTGTCATTTGCCTGTACTTTATTTTTATTTATATAATTTTTAATTTATTATTTATTACAATTTATTCACTATGTATCCCTTCTTCAGGCCCCTCCCTCATCTCCTCTAAATCCCTCCCTCTCTCCCTCTTCTCCTCCTATGGCCCTCACCTTGTCCACTGATAGGGACATCCTCCACCCCTTCTATCTGACCCTAGCCTATAAGGTCTCATCAAGGCTGGCTGCAACAACTTTTCCTGTGGTCTGGCAAAGTTGCTCCCTCCTCTCCCCCTCCTTGGGAAGTGGTTAGAGAGCTTGTCACTGAGTTCATACCAGATAACAGCTCTGCTCCCCTTACTAGGAAACCCACTTGGAGACTGAGTCTGTGGGCTACATCTGAGCTGTGATTTTAGGTCCTCTCTATACATGGTCCTTAGTTGGGTTATCAGTCTCTGCTGGGCCCCCAGGGTCCAGTTTTTGCTTGTTTGTTTGTTTGTTTTTTGGCTCTGTTGCTCTCCTTTTGGAGTTCCTAACCTCTCCAGAACTTTCTATCTCCTCCTTTAATAAAATTTTATGCACTTTGCCCAAAGACTGGCTATGAGTCTCAGCCTCTGCTTCGAAACCTTGCTCAGTAGAATCTTTCAGAAGCCTTCTGTGGTGGGCTCTTGTCCCGTTCCCTGTCTTCTCCTGATTTTGATGTCTATCACATTTGCCCTTCTGAATGAGGAGTGCTAACTTGTACAATCACTTTGGAAATCAATCTGGCGCTTTCTCAGAAAATTAGGAATAGTGCTAACTCAGGTTCGAGCTATACCACTCCTCAGCATATATACAAAATATGCTCAACTATACAACAAGGACATTTGCTCAACCATGTTTGTAGCAGCTCCATTTGTAATGGCCAGAAGCTGGAAACAATCCAGATGTCCCTCAGCGGAGGAATGGATACAGAAATTGTGGTACTTTTATGCAATGGAATACTACTCAGCAATTAAAAATAAGGGAATCCTGAAATTTGAAGGCAAATGGTGGGAACTAGAAAAGATCATGGTGACTGAGGTATCCCAGAAATAGAAAGGCACACATATTATATACTCACTCATAAGTGGTTATTAGATATATAATATAGGATAAACATACTATTTTTTTAGTCAAAAAGAAGCTAAGCAACACGGAAGACCCTAGGGAAGATGCTTAATCCTCATTCATATGAAAAATGCCTGTACTTTTTAATCTTAAAAATATGTCTTCACAATGCCATTTATAGAAAGAATACAATTATGCTGCGTTTGGAAAGGAGATAGGAAATACTAATGTAGACTCCCTCTTTCCCTCTTCTCCATTCCTATACTCCCCCTCCTCTCTCTCTCTTCGTATGCATACATGTGTATAAATATATGCATGTTATCAATGTGTATATGTACATAGTGTATACATGCATATACACATAAATATTTGTGTTTTATTTGAGACTACAATTTCTACTCAATAGTAGTATAAAAGTTTTCATCCTATGTAAATTTTTCACAACCAATTTTACATTTTTTTAATCTTTCCCTTTTTTCCCCTTTACTTTTTACTTATAAATACTTGCTACTTCATGAGGAATAAAATGATATCTATTTATGGAGTCAATTTTTGGAAACTTCCTCCAAGAGTGTCCATATATAGCACATGAAGTGATTTGCCTTTATCAGTTTTTCTCCCTTCTCAAAAAAAATGATTCTGTGCACAGACGTAAAGAAATGAGCCTGAGAAAGCTTAACTAGCAGGGTTTTTACTGACCTTGATATTTTAGTAAACAAATAAAGATGCATGGTTATATACACTGTGACCTCCAATTTTTTTTTTCTAGAAATAAGGGAGCATATCACACACACACACACACACACACACACACACACACACACACACATCTCAGGAAAGTTACAGCACTCCTTCCCCAGCCTCTACTTGCAGCGAATCGGCCCTGAGCTAAGAGCAGCCTCTGTTAATGTGGCAGGATTCCACTTGTGCTGGTTGCTCTGCTGAATCGACCTCCATGCTGGCTTGTTGGGTGTGTTTGTTTATTATTGTTCTGTTTTATTTTGTTCACTTGCCTGTTCTCAATGGAGCTGCACCCTCAGAGTCAGTTCTGCTTCTATAAGTAATTCCCACACGCACACACAAGCTCATCGATTCACTAAGCTTTGCTTGGATGAATTCACTGTTTGGTCTGTAGCTGCCTGTGATTTTGGGAATGAGTATGCCATTCTGTGCATCTGTCAGGAAAAGTAACATAGCAGAAGCCAATGGCAGCATTTGTTCAAACAAGTAAAAAGGAAGTAACAGGTTCAGGCTGCAATTTTATATTTGCTGACTAAAGAAAGGCCAAGATGGAAAGTTTGGATATAATATCTAAGCAGAATGAAGAAGCTTTCAAACCATAAATTTAGATAGAAATGTTCACTACAAAGCCTTGAGTGAGGGACATTCTTGGCTTCTTTGAGAATTTGAGTATATACCTTGTTCTAGTTTAAATAGACCCAAAGGAAATGCTATGATACTGGAACTCTTAAAAACTCACAGGTTGTTGCTGTTGTTGTTATTTCATACAAAGTTTAATTACTTGACTTCAGTGTATATAGTGTTTGGAGGGAGAAAGAACATCACTGGCAAAGAGAGATAAAAATTATGCTTATATTTTTGGTTGTGAGCCTAGCCTTTAACGGCAGAGTGAATGGAATTTTATGTAAGAAGTGGGAAACAGTAAGAGCTGGAGAGGACAGGAACTCCACAAGGAGAGCAACAGAACAAGAAAATTTGAACACAGGGAACTTCCCAGAGACTCATACTCCAACCAAGGACTATTCATGGAGATAACCTAGAACCCTGACAATGCAAACACTTCTGATGAGAACTGATAGACTAAGATCAGAAAGAAGGAGAGGAGGACCTCCCCTATCAGTGGACTTGGGGAAGGGCATGCATGCAGAAAGGGGGGGAGGGTGGAGCCGGAAGGGGAGGAGGGAGGGGCTTATGGGGGGATACAAAATGAATAAAGTTTAATTAATAAAAGTTAAATAAAAATTAAAAAATTATGCTTAAACTGTCTATTATCACAAGCAAAACTTAAATTCTTTTAATTCTACTCTAATGCAAGTGGTATTCATATAGAATTTTAATTTAAGCTTTCTTTTGCCAGTGTTAGTTTGCATAAGTCACTCTTGTTTTAGATAATTGTTTCTTTTCTTTTTTAATTTTAAGTAGTTAACTAGAGGATGCAAATAGAAGCAAGGAACAAAACAGATGGAGAAGTTAAACAGATGATTTTGAAATTTTGGGTTTTGTTGGTTCTTTAATTATGCCTTACAGGAGATTTAAGAGGACGATGAAAGACAAAATTCTAAGGCTCAAAGTTTCATCCCTGAGCCAGATACAAAAAGAGAAAAGATTCATGGGAACTTTGTTAGAGTTGAATAAGAACCATGGAGAGCAACTAGAAACCAGGATTTCTAAGTCTTTGTAGTGCTAAGTTTTAAAATATATTAATAGGCACAACCATAATCTGTGGTTATGACTGTTATCTACTGAAATAAAAATGAAGGTGTTAGGTAATCCCTGAGAAACTGTAGACAATTCTAGATTTATGATTATAAAACATAATAAATTTTATTTAATTAAATCACATATAATGTTACTTTGTTAATTGTATAGCATATATATATCAACCTTTCATACAAATACTAATTCTTTTTGTAACTATAACTATAATTTTAAGAATATTATTTGATCAGTTTTTAATTTCCTCAAATGCTTTTTTTTTTCTGTCTCTTTAAAGTGGGGTTGTGAGAAGCCCGACAGTCTCAATTGGGAAGAAAAGACTGTTTACCATAGAAGTCATTTGTATTATTAGCCTGGAGAATGCAGTTGACACTTTGAAAACCTGACTAGCAATTCCTTATCATAATTTCAATGAGAATGTCCAACATTCATATGCTCCGTTAATTGCAAACAAAAATCATTGAAAATAGAGAAACAGAACTTGTGATGAAGAATGTGGCTTAGAATTAATATGATTCTGATCCACAAATGTCCTTTCTTTCCTACTGCTGTCTGGCCTGTTCGACTGAAAAACAAATTCCTAATCTCAGCTCCACTGCACAGCTTACTGCAGTCTCCACGGGGTTTCAATTACAATGAAAAGTAAAAGTCACTTGTAATCCAAGTCTCATCCAATTAGCAGGAGGAAATCAATAGCAAAGTTATTTTTTTATTATTATTTTCCTTCTATGATATTTTATGACACAAATGCATGAAGTAAAGGCTGTCAGGCTCCACTTCTGTCAAGACTGATTTGACTTGATGTGGTGTTAGAGCCACGTGATTTCCAAACACACTGGACTGCAATTTTCTCTAGGGATCCTTATTTCTGTGTTCTTTATTAAATTTCTCTCAGCCAAGTGCCTCACAATCTTAAAATGTCTAATATGTCTTAAAATTAAAAAATAAAAATCAAGGGGTGAGATGAGTCATATGTTCAGAGCAGTAGCTGCTCTTGTGGAGGATTCATTTGCTTCCCAACAGCACACAACAATTCACAGCCATCCCCAGTTCCTGTCTTAAAAACCCTGACACCCCCTTCCAACTTCCACTAACACCTGCATGCCTATGGTGCACATCTTCAGGCACATAAAACAAGCTAACACGTGGTCTAAAATGCAATTAAGAATAAGATCAGGGCCAGTGAGATACCTCAGCAGGTAAGGAAACTTGCCCTACAGCCCAGGTTCTACACTCTGGATCTCACATAGTGGAAAGAAAGAGCTGATATCTTATAGCAGTACTTTGATTCCCATACACGGTGTTGCCCTGTGCACATCACTTCAAAATAAATACACGAAAGCAAGACAATAACATGTCCTAAGATATTTTTACACATAAAGTTCTGAATCAGTATAAAGATGGGTGATATCAGAGATATGGAAAATTTGCCCCTAACTGGCTCTTCTCATCTACTTCTTTCCTCTGAGAGAGGCTAGATTCAAATGCACTACATGTATACATCTTTAGCACCCTGCTAGGTGAAACCTCAGCTGTTGATTCATAGAGGCGTGCTCCCATGCACCTCAAGCTCACTGACATGCCCATCAACATTCCTTAACATGATTTTGTTCTCACTATTAGCAGATAAAGGAAATTAAATTATATCTGAAAATTTTAATTAAAATTTTTAGATAATATTCAAGTGAGTATATTTATTTGGATATTTAAAAATCACTAAAATTTTAAAAACTATTCCCAGCATAAATATGTGTCTGTTACATATACTGTTTTACTATTTTTGCTGATTAATCTGGTTGCTTTTATTCTAAAACAATACCAGAATACAATTTAAATATTTTTAACATAATCTTGCTTATTTATGTTGGTATTTATACTTACTGAATTTGTTACTAATTGCTAAAATTTAGATACAGTGTATTCAGTGTGTTTATTTTTATTGTATTTTTTTCCGAGAACTCAAGCACCCATTTCACTCTAAGTAATAGTGATTTTTTTTTATTTTAAACATTTAGAACATTTTAATTTTTAATGCAAACCTTATGCCAAAATATACCATTTAATGTTATTTCTGTTTTTGTTTTTTTTTTTTTTTTTTAAATAGACTTGGAAAGTGGCAGGGAGGAGATGAGGGAGTGAGGGTGGGATTGGGAGGGAATGAAGGAGGGGGCTACGGCTGGGATACGAAGTAAATAACCTGTGATTAATATAAAAATAAAAATTGTAAAAAAAACACTTAAAATGCGAAAGAAATATAAAAATACAGCATAGAATTTGGTAAGATAAATTTTTTTCTATTACTTATAAACTATAATACTGGCAAAAAAATTTTAAAAAATGTCTCTAATGTAGCACACCCGAAGAACATACTATACTCTCTTACACTTAAACATTCGTTAAGTTTCATTTTATAATCAGTCATCGAGATGACCCATTTGAACAAAGTTAAAAGAAAATAATACCCCAAATAACTTGCTGCTACCAATGGCAAAACTAGCACCAGTTATTTCCTCTGGGGAAGAGGAATACTGAAGGGTCATACTGATGCAGAATAGTCAGAGGAAGGAGGCAGTGAGCTGAAAACACTGAGAGTAGGTAAAGGCGACTAGTTCAAGTTCCTTCCTGGTACATGCCCCAAGAACTGACACAGCTGAGCATCCATAGGCCTCATAAAGGGTTCCTTTGGACTGGGAATGAATTGGCATCCGGTCTTTCAGAAGGGTTGGTTGTCATCACACAGTCCATGACCAAAAATCTTTCCAAAATAATACAAGGCAGAGTAGCACTACCTATGTAGTGGTCAGCTTCCTCCATAAAATGTTTCATTCAACGTAAAGCATCCTCCATTGTACAAAACCCCAAAAGTCACATGCAGGATTTTGGAAGGCATCTTCTCTCTATTGTTTGTTTACCAACATTTTGCTTCATGTGTTTGAATTTTTATTAATAGAAACATACAAAAGGGAGACTATGGAGTTTATGAGTTCCAACTTGTTATCAAAATATGACCATTATTTTCTGATGATATGTCCTACTGTCTCTATTGATGTAACCGGTATTGACTTCAAGTAACTGTTGCTTAATATTTTCCTGATGAAACCTCTCACTTTATTCTGAGATTTTCATTTTCACATCAGATGTTACTCACATCGATAAACAGTAGATTATTCTGTTTTTAATAAAAAATTCAGTTTGATAATTTTAGGTTGTGGCTGTCTTTCTTTCTTTTGGTGAGAAGTCATTTTTAAGTCTTATGATGTTCAATAAGTCTCTGCTTTGTTCAATGACTAACAAAGCATGGGCTGATACAAGGCCATTGAAAATGTTACCCTTTGCTTTGGTATATTTATATTCCTAAGGAGTTTTCTAAGTTCAGCTTTCACTATTGCCTCTGTTCTATCTCAGATGGCTTTTATGATTATAGGCAGGGTAGTGATTTATTATTTTCATGTGGCTTTGACAAGCAAAGATATTTTTCTCTATTCAATTATCTTGGCATTTGGCTGAAAATCTCTAGGATGTTTCATTAAATCTATTTATGAACTGTTCATTTATTATTCTGGTATATATGTGTAATGTATGTGATATATGTTATAATACATAAAATACCGTCTGCAGTATGTAATTTAGCATATAACATGATATATAATATGTGATACATGATGATATACAATTTCAATGTATATTCAAATGTGTAATAAATTAATGAATTTGCTAAAATTGTGTATTATCAGTTCACTGATTTCTGTAAATATCTTATTAGGCCTAATATCATTGTCTTGATTGTGCTTGCTTGAAATTGTATAGCAATATTATTTGGAGGTTAGCTATTCAGTTACTCAATGATTATATAGGTTGCTATGGAATTTATTCTATTTTTATGTAAAGTAAACATCTGAGAAAGTTGGCAATCCAATGTAATATGAAGATCAGAGCTAAGAAGCTACACTTCTTAGACAGAGTTGATAGAGCTGGTGGGGAAATGGGGGAGAAAAGAATCCTAGGTCTTCTGGTTTGATAAAGTGAGCTGGGCTACTGAGTCTACCCGCATTGACTAGAATGCATCGTGCATTGGCAGAGTCTATCAAAGCTCACACTGATCCAAGGTGACAGTATCTAGCTATAGCTAATTGACTATACTATTGTGGAATAATTACTGTGAAGCTCAGAGTCCATGATATCTTCCTGAATAAAATAAGGTCATAATTTACAAAAAATTAATCAAATTTCAATGCTCAAAAGCAAAGACTCTACAGATCAAGTTATTGAAGCAAAGGCTGAAACCCATAGCCAAACTTTGAGCAGAGTACAGGGAATCTGAAAGAAGAGGGAGATAGAAAGACCTGGAGGAGACAGGAGCTCTAAAAGGAGACCAAGAGAGCCAATAAAACTGAGCCCTGAGGGCCCAACCTGTACTGATACCCCAACAAAGGATAATACATGGAGAAGACCTAAAACCCCGGCTCAGATGTAGTACATAGACTCAGTCTTCAAATGGGTACCCTAATAAGGGGAGCCAATTAAACTGAGCCCTGAGGTCCCAACATGTACTGATACCCCAACAAAGGATAATACATGGAGAGGACCTAAAACCCCAGCTCAGATGTAGTACATAGACTCAGTCTTCAAGTGGGTACCCTAATAAGGGGAGCAGCAGCTATCCCTGACATGAACTCAGTGGCAGGCTTTCTGATCATCTCCCTCTGGGGGTGTAGCCTTGCCAGGCCACAGAGGAAGACAATGCAACCAGTCCTGAAGAGACCTGATAGGCTTGGGTAAAATAGAAGGGGAGGAAGACCTTACCTATCAGTGGGCTAAGGGAGGAACATAGGGGGAGAAGAGGGATGGAGGGTGGGATTGGGAGGAGACAAGGAAGGGGGACACAACAGGGATATAAATCAAATAAATTATAACAAATTATAATAATAAAATAATTTAAAAAGCAAAACATAAATTATAAGTCAAAATTTAACAAAAGTGTTAAAGAATTTCTAATAAGAAAGATATTTAAATTAAATACCATCCTAATGGAAATCTTTCTAAAGAACATAGCAATCTATTCTGTATTTTCAAACATCCACATATAGCACATAAAGATTATCAAATATTGTAGATGAAGTGTATTTTAGTTTCATCCCACCTGATGGTATATATAAATTTGAAAATATTTCAAAGATCCCCAGATAAATTCTTTTTCCATGAAATGGAAGATATAAATGAATTATCTAAAAGATATAATAATCTTCCATTATGATAAATTATCAAATAATGCAATGTATTTATTACTCTCATTTGACATTTTTGAAGATATATTAATATCATCTGTATATTTCTCAGTATCTTTATACCTATATCATGTGTGTATGAATATATTGTAAACATGTATACACTGATCTAGGCTGATTTTTTTTATTATTTAAATATTTTAGTATATATGTCATGGACTAGAAAATTAGAGAAGCAGTTTAATATGAGCATTTCAAAAATGATGATTACTTACAATTTAGAAATCCTTCTCAGGCAACCATTTTTCAAATTTCCTGTCATACTCAGCTGTCTCAGTCAACCTGCTATAGATTTTTTTTAATTTAATTTTTCTTTTTAATTACATTTTGTTAACTCTGTGTCCCAGCTGTATCCCACTCCCTCATTCCCTCCCCAACCCCACATTCCCTCCCTGGTCTCTTCCCTGCCCCTTTCCATGTCCACTGATAGGGGAGGACCTCCTGCTATAGATTTTATGTTTAACCTTTTGTTACATATTTATCCAGTAACAGATGGTATTTCTGCATTTGTGTGTTAAATATTAAGCTATAAACATTACCTGTATATATATCATTCCTGATGAAGGCTTAAATTCAACTTTTCCTTACTTATGCGTGAGTATAGTAAGCTTTGTTGCACTGAGTTTGATCACTCTTTATAATTCAATTTCATAACTCTGCCAGGATGAGTTTATGCATTTACTCATTAATAGCTTTATTGGATTTCAAATTTTACTGAAAGCTATTGAGCATGTCTCTCCAAATACATCTCTAATAATTTTTACAATGCGCCAAATATATATTCTTGATTGCAAGACATTCCTTAAAAATATTCACTATACATTCTCTATTTGCAAAGATATTTTTAAAACTACAATGGATGTAAGCATTTTATACAACTTGACAAAGAACCATTAGACAGATAATATTACCCATTTAGGTTTGAAATTTAAAGCATTAGTATCTTATATACAGAGATATATGATCAGGGCTCAATTGACTGTATAATAATGTTATCACAAAACATTACCAAGAACATTTATTAATATGCTCTTAACATATACGTTAGAAATTTCCAGTACTAATCTTTAATATGTCACATTTAAATACATTCCACATATGAGGTCATATTTCTCTGGTTTAGACTAATAAAAGCATTTAAACTATGGACTAGCTGAAGCCATTGTATTTTAAAGTGTGAAATTACTTTGCCATGCATTAAATTACTTGCTTTGAATCTTCCAGTTATATTGAAACTCCATCCTTCATTCAGACAGTCGATGCTGAGTCGTCTACAGTGGTCAATTATTTCCTCCCAGGTTTTTCCCCAGTAAATCTTGGCATACAACTGTAAGTTGTATCATAAATTAGGAAAGATGAAATTTAAGTATTTCCATGAAGCCTATTAGACATACCACAAAATAATAAAGGTCTGTTTAAATTATATGGGACATGTATGATGATTACATGGCACTTTCACCATCATTAATTTTTCCAGATATGCTATGGTCATAACCTGGTTAAACATGTTTATTTAAATGGAAAAAATAGAGTGATTGCCTAGTGCCCACACAATCTATCTTTGGGGAATTTACGAATACAATTATCTTTGGCTCAAAGAGATAATAGTAAAATATAGTTCCTATCAAATCAATGAATTATTACTGAAATATAAAAGAACATTACAAATGGTATTTTTAATATTTATAATGTCGCAGTCTGATGAAACACTAGGGTGAGTAACAACACATATTATAATAGACAAAGTAGCAACAGTTGCAGCAGAACAGTGGCACAATTATAAGCTGGGTTAATTATGACAAGTTGATTTTTTTTCTCATTTGTATCTCCCCATAAACCTCTCCCTCCTCCCCTCCTAATCCCACCTTTTCTCCCCCTTCTTCACGCATGCCCCTCCCCAAGTCCACTGATACTGGAGGTCTCCCTCTCCTTTCTTCTGATCTTAGTCTATCAGATCTCATCAGGAGTGGCTGCTTTGTCATCTTATGTGGCCTGGTAAGGCTGCTCCCCCCTCAGGGAGAGGTGATCAAAGAGCAGGCCAATCAGATTATGTCAGAGGCAGTCCCTCTTCCCATTACTATGGAACTCATTTGGACACTAAACTGCCATGAACTACATCTGTGCAGGGGTTCTAGGTTATCTCCATGCATGGTACTTGGTTGGAGTATGAGTTTCTGGAAAGACCCCTGTGTTCCAATTTTCTGGTTCTGTTGCTCTCCTTGTGGAGTTCCTGTCCTCTCCTGATCTTACTATTTCCCACTTCTTTCATAAGATTCCATGCACTCTGCCCAACACTTGGTCTATCTCAGCATCTGCTTTGATAGTCTGCAGGGCAGAGCCTTTCAGAGGCACTCTGTGGCAGTTTCCTAACTTATTTCTTGACTTGTTTTCTTCTTCTGATGTCCATCCTCTTTGCCTTTAGGGATGGGGATTGAGCATTTTAATCAGAGTCCTCCTTTGTAATGCTATTTTTTCCACTGAGGGTCCCATCTCTTTCTGAGTTCTTTTCTCCCAACTGCATTTCTTTCTTTTTTTTTTTTTTTAGATTTTTCTTTCCTTTCTTATCCTTATATCCATTTATCAAATGTTAAAGAATGTATTTTTTAGTTTTTAGAGTATGTATATGTCAAATTCTCTGCTTATTTTTTATAAACATGATCATCTGTGACATTATCCATCTATAGCACTCAGATATAGGTTGTTCGTGAAATCGTGCCTTCTCTGTATGATCCACAGGAAGTTACAAATAGGACCACAGTCTCTTCACTTGCAAATTTTAACAATGTGATGACATTCCAATTAATTTCTCTTTTCAGCTGCCTGTCTTTGTTGCCTTCAGGGTTGATAGATACTCTCTACATTTCTTTACAATCAATCTATATTGTTCAAGCATGTTTTATTTAGGGTTACATGATGAATAGCTATCATCTCCCTCAGCTGTTCCCCTCAGGCCTGTCATCATTTTAATGTGTAGACCCGCTTCTTCCTCTAGCGATATGAAAATTGTACATGATTGATTACTGATTTTTCACATGAGGTTTGTTTTCAAACTTTCTACATATGTATTGTTCATATATTACTATGTTGTCCCAAATATTAAACTTTGCTATAACCATACATTCATTCATTTGTTCATTCTGAAAGTAGTAAGATATTAATTATTCTCTGATTATCCACTTGAAGTCCCTTACAGTAATTCAGTGGCACATGAAATGCAGAATATTTATACCCATTCCTTTAGTAGACTGTCAGAGAACTTATAACCAAACTCATTTTTAGCTACTCAAAGTCACCAGCCCCCGGCTTATTCAAGCATCCTATTCTTTACATAAGAAACTTGAAAAACTCTGGTCTACACTGTTGAAGCTCCAGACTCCAAGTCCTCTCCTGAGGATACAGCCCAGGCTCAGCCCACCCTCTGCTCCAGAATTCTCCCTCCTATCCAGTAAGGGCTTCAGTTCTTAATGTCAGAACTTCATTCACTCTGTGCATCCTGGAGAGTCTGGACACTCCCTTCCCTTTTGGATGTTGTACTTTGTTTCAAATAACTTGTGACATGTAATGTCTGTCTGTTCTGCTTTTATCGTATTGTAGTTCCAGGTGCAGAGTCAGTTCTATCAGTTTTCACTCTCTCATGTACAGATTCAATTCCTTTGCCAAACCCCTGTGAATTGACTGGAAACTTCCTTACAACAGAAACGCTGCTGTATCAGTCCAGGATCCCTTCTTTTTTGTTTTTATTTTTTATTTTAATCACGGGTCATTCACTTGTAGCCCAGTTGTAGCCCCCTCCTTCCCTCCCTCATCTCCTCCCTGCCCCTTTCTCAGTCCACTGATAGGGGAGGTCCTCCTCCCCTTCCATCTGACCCTAGCTTATCAGATATCTCCAGGACTGGCTGCATTGTCCTCCTCCAGGATTCCTCACTGGGCATGAGGAATGAACAGAAGTCTTCATTGAGGAACTTAAATTCTTTTCTCAACTTAACATTGTCATAAGTGGGAAACCAGATCACTATAACACATAACACATACTTAATTCACTTTTAAACTTAAAAAAATAACTTTACTAAAAAAAGCATTTGCAAGTGATTAAATTCAGTGTGCTTTAACCCTATAACATAGCAGAGTTTAAAATACTAAATAAAATTATCTGCTTTAACAGTTTTTTTTTTAAACTGGCAAAGAAGAAAAAGAAAATATAGCAATACAATGACAATGAAAGATGTCATAAACTAAGTAAGACAAGGCTAGAGAACAGTGAAGAAAAAAATAGAAAAATGAGGCAGTTTAGAAGTATTTGTTATGACTGGCAGTAAACATGTCTTTAAGAAGATAATTGGGAACACTTATTTACAACATGATGACAAGGTAGTACCATAGAAGGTAGAGCACATACAGGCTTGAAGTTGATGGACATAGCTCGAGAAACGCATCAAAGATTACTCCCTGTTTTATCTATGGCAAAGATATTAAAATGGTGCGGATATTCTAATAGTGTTCCTGTTCCATTCTCCCTTGTAATCTGGTCTTGTAACTCCTGTGCTCTCTAGGCCAGTTACATCAGAGCTGCCATGGGACATCTCCAGACCAGTTACACCTGATTCATGACTGAATCATCTCCAGATTAGTTACACAGAGCCCTCAGACTAGCTTCCAGAAGCCAGGGCATAATCCTGAGGCAGATTCCATTTTTGCTACTTCGCCTCAATCAATTATCTGCCAAGGTGAGCTTTATGAGCAAGGCTTCCATTCTGTGTGTTTAAGTGGAGGATCAAGTCAAGATATCTAGTAAGAGGCTACCTATCTGTACCGTGTAAAATCCCCTAGTAACCTCTACAAGTAATTATCCATTTACATACACACACACATTCACACTTGACAGATCTTTTGAAGAACAGGAGAGGCACAGAGAGGCGTTGAGAGGGTCAGAACGAATGGAAGGAGAGAATTAGAGAGAGGTATAAAGATAATGTTAAAAAAATAAGTTTGCCCAAGGGAATAGAATCAGTTTAGAACATACTAAGCTTTATATGAGCAAAAGATTCACTTTCTGGATTTCAGAATTAATCACATTTTGTGTTTTCTTCTCATTAACACAACAAGACCAAAAAAGAAAAGCTAGAGAAGGAACTTGAGAGAAGAAACAATTATGATTTGGGGAATAAAAGTGAAGTCTGACAGGATGTTCTCGACATAAGAGAACCAGGACAACTGCAGATTGGAGTTCTTTCTTGTTATATATATTGTATACATACGGAAAGTACAAAAATTTAAGTTTTGTATGAAGGTAAATTAGAAATATCTGAATAGTGAAAATATATCTAACAATTTTAAATTGAAGAATTTCAGGATTTGTTTAAATAAATGACTATAAAATGAGAAAAAAAGGATAAAATTGTGAAATACTTGTAAAAGAATGAGGAGAATTAAAGTGGATTGGATTACAGGGCAGCAATTTGGATGCAAAATTAGTTTAGTGGGTTTGGGCAATGTCCTACATTTAATCTCTGAAAAAGCACCTGGCCAAAGCAACTTAAAAAAGAAAGACTATGATTTGGCTTATGGTTTCAGTAGTTTAAGGTCTCAGGTAGGTGAGCAATGGTTTGGTGGCTGAAACTGCTGAAAATTAAAAACAGCTTGACCTCAAGCAGGAGATAGAAAACACAGTGGGAACAAGTCCCTTAAAGCCTCTATGCCCATCCCCATTGACATACCCCTTCCAACAACACCATAACCCCTATTCCCTCCCAACTGTTCTATCAACAGAGGACCACATAGTTAAACATAATAGCCTCTGGGGCCATTCTTATTCAAACCATAGCAGACTTGATCAAAGAGATAGAGAAAGAGAGAAAATACTAATAGTTGTTATAAGAATGTGAGGCAGAAAATTAGATAAAGAATGATAAGTTGGAGTCATGTTGGTAAGTGGGTCTTGAGGAAGAAAAAGTTCAAACCTAATGAAACTCTTCCTTATGCAGATTACTGGCAGAAGAGCGAGCGAGAGAGAGAGAGAGAGAGAGAGAGAGAGAGAGAGGGAGAGAGAGAGAGAAACAACCAATACAAAAACAAAACAAACAAATAAACAAACAAAAAACATTCAGGAAATTGTCCTCAGGTTTCAATTAAAGAAAAGAGACAGCAAGAAAAACGCATTGTCTGTGCTGGGAAATGTGTTTTTGACAAATAAATAGAAACTGAACGACTTGGATAAAAAAGGATAAGGATTTTTTGCAGTGCTCTAAGGAAAAGAAACCTCAAATATGTCCTGTAAATTGAGTCATTTGGTCATTATTTGTGTGAGAAGATATTTGTGCTTATTATCTACTTGATAGATTTAGGATCACCGTGAAATCAAACCCACTCACAAGTGTGAGGGAATGTCTAGATTAGCCTAATAGTTGAGGGAAGTCCTACCTTAAATGGGGGTTTCACCCTTTCATAATCTGCTGCACTTGACTGAAAAAAAAAAAAGAGAAAATGAGCTGAGCAATAAGATTTCTTTTTTTAAATAAATTTATTCATTTATTCATTTTAAATCCAGATCAAACAGGGTTGTAAAATGACTAACATCACACCCCCCTCCTTCCTCTCTTCCCTGTCCCACCCTCCCACCTTGTTTTTCCTCTCCACCCTCCCCTTCTTCTCAGAAAAGGAAAGCTCCCCTTCACAAACGCACCCCATCCCATCAAGTCATCAGGACTTAGTACATCCTCTTCTATTGAGGACAGGTAGGTCAGCCCAGCTAGAAGAACATGTTCCAAAAGCAGGCACCTGAGTCCGTGTCAGACAGGATGCACGCTACCCTTGTTGCTAGGGGACCCACATGAGGACCAAGCTGCCCATCAGTTACATGTATGTTGTGGGTTATTTCTTTGTGCTTTCTGACAGAGGATGCAATATAAGTACGTTTCCTGTCCCAGCCACAATGCCTCCTAAAAGATGGATCACAAATTCAAAGCATGAACCAGAATAGATCCTCCCTTCCTTAAGTTGCTCATGATATGTAATTTGTCCTAGGTATAAGCAAAATAACTAATTATATATATATATATATATATATATATATATATATATAAAACATTAACTTTTCTTTTTTATCATGTATAGGGAATATAAGCTATCCTCCACTAGACAAATCAATATACTTAATAGAACATTGTGTACCCAATATGAACCACTTAGAAAGCCAGTTTTGGAAGTCACTACGCATGACTTATGTCTGAGTATCTATTTCTACATGTATTAAAGTTAACAGTAGCAGAAGCTCCTTTTAAAGAAATCTCAGTAATGACTCAGATATGTTTAATATTTTATAACTCATGAACACAATTTTCAGTTCAAATAATGGTATATAAGCTTTCATGATATTTTACCTGTTGAATTTTAGTATGATTTACAGAAAAGGTAAAGATCATCCCATAAATGTGATTTAATTAATTCATACAAAGAGAAATGTGAGTTCCTAGTTTTTAAAAAAAAAAAAAAATAACTCCAAAAGATTGAAATTTCTTAGGAGTTAAGAATTACTGAATGAACAAATGGAAGCATAACTTTAATTAATAAATGCCTTATACAAATGCTCCATTGATGTTTAAAAAGTAGTTATCAAAATAAATGTGAAAATACAAATTTATTATGTCCTAAGGAAATATTTTTACCCATGAATTTCTATAGATACAATGATCTACATCAAAGCTATATTGCATGCCTAATTTGTTATACTTGTGATACAAACTGAAAAATTAGTTTTACCCATGTATAACATGGTTAAAACTTGCCACAACTGTAATGAAATGATCTGTACTGTCATGGCGAGGAAAATGGCATATTAAAAAAATTAAATCAAAACCTTAGCAATACAAGCCACAATAAATCTATAGAAATTGAAGGTCAGGAAATAACAAAACAATATAAGCTGAAGAAATAGCAGGCTTAGAAAGTTAAACTGTAATCAATAACATATTTTTTGGTTTTGAAACCACAGAAATTATATATTTTTTTCATATGTAGTTTATCATTGAGTTTTTTAAACGTGATAGTTCTCAGTAAATTTTGAAAAGGTAATTAATTCTCAGTTAATAAAATATATTGTGTGCATAAGACATTAACCATTTCTTATCAAAAACTATTTGTTGGTATGTATTTCTTCCTTTCCCTCTTAGTATTTCAGAATTTGAAAATTTTCATTCCTAAATGGTTTAGAGGGTAAACAATAAAGAATGCACACAATATGTGTTACCTTGTGATATGCAATATTAGTCCTGAGGTTTATGACCTTCTTCAAAGCAGGTGTATTACCTTGGGATGTTAATGTTTAGTACACACTTTGATCTCAGACCATATTTGTCAGATCACAAATTCCCTACCTTCTGCTCTTCCAGTGCCTTCATCCCTGGGGTAAACAGCGACCTTAGAAGTATTTGCTGGAGCTCTGACCAGCAGATATTTTCAGCAGTATAAATCAAGCAGGGACCATCGTCCTGCCTCTATAACACTGTTGGAGGCCTTCCCGAAGGCTATTTTCTGTGGTCCTCTGACAAGACTCCAGATTGATAACTGAACACACGGTTACCACAATATGATCTATTTCCAGGGACAAAATTAACTTACCATTGTTTTCTCCAGGTGGCTCAAGAAACAGCAGGTCCACAGTATTCTTTACTGTGGCTCCTTTTCCCTCTGCACGCATTTCTCTTCATATGCTTTTGTTGTTTTTGTTTTGTTTTCTGCTTTTTTTGTTTATTCCAATACTTGTTATTCTGAATCCTCTCTGGACATCCCGTAGCATGTGCATATTGTTTGCTGTAGTGTCCAGGTAATCATTACCTTTAGTGCCTGAATGAAACACTTTGGTGATTAAATCCTAGTTACCAATAATGTATCAGTGCCAAAGTACAGCAAGAAATAAAATAATTTCTCCTTGGAGTGTCTTAACTGAAAGTAAATCCAGATTGGAAAGCTCTTTCTCGTGTTGCCTGTGACTTCTGTGTGATGTGTGAGTCTGAATCAATGTCTGTATCTCTATGTCCGTCCCTGTGTGTTTGTCGCTAGCGAAGGGCCTAGTGCTGTCTTTATTGAAAAGCATGGAAAGCATGACATGGAGGAGCAAAGTGCTCAATTTACAGAAATCACTCACAGAGTTTTAAAAAAGGATTAAATCACTGGCCCCAACTGACCCAGACAACAACAATATCACTGTTTACTGACAAAGATCAATAAACGATTGCTTTCAAACTTTATGGCAGATTTTAGGAAGATGCTTTCAACTTACCTGTCTGGTTTAGGGGCGTCGACTACTACTCAGCTTGAGACAGCAGGTGTATACTACCTTAGAGTGTAAAAGCAGAATATCGGTAGATCTAAGGAAACTAAGGCTGACTGTTACATTGTTCCCTTAAAGACAGGTTAAACTGTTTGATTGAACAGTAGGATATTTGTATCAAGGTGTATTATAAACTCTGACAGTGAGGTAGAGCAAAAGTTCCAGCTTCGTAGAATATATGACATAAATTCATAATAGTACATCACCATATCCTTTCTCCTTAAACATTTTATTTGAAGATGTTATCATATACTATGCTGTATCTTCTTTCCTCTTACTGTAGCCATAGGCAAACTATTTAAACATACCTTTTTTTTACATTGACATGTAAATATATATTTATTGCTTAATAATTTTCATGAAAATAAGCTTCTACAAAAATAAATTGAAGATAAATTATTAATTATATAATAAAATTGTGTTTGTCATAGAATTCAAATCTTAGTAAAATAATATATAAGATATGCTTAATATATAATATAAATGTTTATAAACAATATTTTGTCATATTGGTTATATAATATACAATTACTTTCATATTTATTTTTTTTAATTATTAGTTACATTTTATTAACTCTGTATCCCATCTGTATCCCGCTCCCTCATTCCCTCTCAATCCCACCATACTTTTTAATCTGAGAACCTTGCCATTCAACACAGGGCTTTAAAAAAAAACAGGCTTATTTATTTATGTTTTTTTTTCTATTTTAATTTGGATGTTAAGTGACACAATTCATATAAACCTGACATACTGGTAATTTTTATAGGTATGTTTTATGAAAGAATGACTATAACTATGTTAACACATCTGTCACCTTGCATGGCCATCATTGAGTATATGGTGGGGACAAATTTAAACAGATTTAGCAGTTACCATGAAGTCTACAATATTGTCCCAGAGTCCATGATCATAGAAATGAAGCTTCTTCTCCTTGATCAGAATCCTCAGTTTACCCAAACTCGAGAAAACAATATTCTCCTTATTAAGAACTCATTTGTTTTTCAATTTTCCATATAAAAAAATCACAGGGCATAGTTTTTTCAATTCACTGAGAATGATGTCCTGAAATCTAATCCATGTAATCTTAAATTTGGAATTTCATACCTTTCATGACTCATGAATGAAGTTCCATATAGTTGAATGTCTTAAATTTATTTTGTCATGATATTTGAGAGAACGTAAGTCTTTCTGGTATTCTAATACCTACAGATTTGATCCGTTCACAGTATCAGTTTTTTCAGAAGAGAATATTTCAACTAAATGGTTTGAATAATCATCTCAAATTCACACCTTGATCTCACCTCTGTGAACTGATAGTCTAAGATCAGAAAGAAGGAGAGGAAGACCTCCCCTATCATTGGACTTGGGGAGGGGCATGCATGCAGAAAGGGGAGGAAGGGTGGGATCGGGAGGGGAGGAGGGAGGGGCTTATGGGGAATACAAAATGAATAAAGTGTAATTAATAATAATAATAAAATATTAAAAAAAGAAAATAATTCTAATCTCCCAATATTCTTAGTTTATGCAACTTCAATTTAAAATATCTATCTATAGCCTAAATTGCCTTTCCACTTTTCTATTTCTATTATTATTTCTTAATAAGTCTTTAACTCCCTCAGTCTGTGATCA
Organism: Psammomys obesus; assembly: GCF_907164565.1. Taxonomy (NCBI): domain Eukaryota; kingdom Metazoa; phylum Chordata; class Mammalia; order Rodentia; family Muridae; genus Psammomys; species Psammomys obesus. The sequence continues at coordinate 7,476,576 of NW_026585580.1, read as the reverse complement.
TATTGAGTACTTAATATCTCCTTTCCTTAACATCTAAATTTATTACTCATCGCAAATAAAGTATATGATCTAGGCCTATGGCCTTTTCATATAGTCACCCCTTAACCCCTATCCCCCTTTCTTTCCTTATTCGTTCTGCTCAGTGCTAAACTCTAGTGGAATCAAATATGCAGACTACTTAATAAACACACCAGGGATGATGTTCATACATTTAGTAATGAACTGTACTTAATTTAAGGTCAGATCCACTCATTCAATACGATGCTTATCAGTTTGTTCCGTGATACTACAGTACTTTAACTCCTCCACACACATCTACATGCTATTTCAGTCTTCATCTCTTTTGCTTTCTATTTCCTTTGAATCACATAATAACCAAAGAAAGTGACTAGACAGTCGTTTTGTTTTGATGACGGTGTCTTTTGCTTTACAGAAGCTTTTTAGTTTCATGAGGTCCCATTTATTGATTGTTGCTCTTAGAGCCTGTGCTGTTGGTGTTCTGTTCAGGAAGTTGTCCCCTGTGCCAATGAGTTCTAAGCAAAACGACTGCCTACAGTTTGGGAAAGAATCTTCACCAACCCTTTATCTGACAGAGGGCTAATATCCAGTATATATAAAGAACTAAAGAAGCAGAAAAGCAACAAACTAAGTAATCCCATTAAAAAATGGGGAAGAGAGCTAAACAGAGAATTCTCTGTAGAGGAACATCAAATGGCAGAGAAACACTTAAAGAAATGCTCAACCTCATTAGCCATTAGGGAAATGTAAATCAAAACAACCCTGAGATTTCACCTTACACCCATCAGAATGGCCAACATGAAAAACTCAAGTGACAACACATGCTGGAGAGGTTGTGGAGAAAAAGGAACCCTCCTCCATTGCTGGTAGGAATGTAAACTGGTACAACCACTCTGGAAGTCAATCTGGCGCTTTCTCAGACAATTAGGAGTAGTGCTACCTCAAGACCTAGCTATACCACTGCTAGGTATATACCCAAAATTTGCTCAAGTACACAACAAGGACATTTGTCCAACCATGTTTGTAGCAGCTTTATTTGTAATAGCCAGAACTTGGAAACAACCCAGATGTCCATCAACAGAGTAATGGATACAGAAATTGTGGTATTTTTACACAATGGAATACTACTCAGCAATCAAAAGGGAGGAAATCATGAAATTTGCTGGCAAATGGTGGGATCTAGAAAAGATCATTCTGAGTGAAGTATCCCAGAAGGAGAAAGACAAACTTGGTATATACTCACTTATATAGACCTACAAGATATGATAAACATAATGAAATCTACACACCTAAAGAAGATAATCAAGTAAGTGGACATGGGTGAAGATGATCAATCCTTATTTAGAAAGACAAATGGGATGTGCATTGAATGTATGACAGGAGTCTACTGCAAAAGGCATCTGAAAGACTCTACCTAGTAGTGTTTCAAAGCAGACACTAAGACTCATAACCAAACCATGGCAGAGTGCAGGGAATCATATGAAAGAAGGGGAGTTAGTATGAAATGGAAAGGATAGGAGCTCTACAAGTACCAAATATATCCGGGCACAGGGTCTTTTCTGAGACTGACACTCAACTAAGGACCATCTATGGATATAACATAGAACTTCTGCTGGGATGTGGCCCGTGGTAGCTCAGTAACCAAGTAGTTTTCGAAAGCAAGGGGAACAGGACTATTTCTAACAGGATCTCAAGGGCAGGCTGTTTGACCCACCCCTCAGGGGAGGAGCAGTCCTGTTAGGTCATAGAGGAGGACTTTGCAGCCAGCCTTGAAGATACCTGATAAAACAGGGTCAAATGAAAGAGGAGGAGGTCCTCCCCTATCAGTGGACTTGGAATGGGGCAGGGAGGAGACCAGGGAGGGAGTTGGGGAGGGGGAGGGAATGAGAGAGCGGGATACAGGTGCGACACAGAGTTAACAAATTGTAACTAAAAATAAAAATAAAATTTTAAAAAAGTTTAAAAAAATTATGGATTTTAAGCAAATTTGAAAGAATCATCTGGATTAATCATAATTTATAAACTATCAATAAATAATTGACCCCAAAAAAGAAAGTGACTAGACAAGCTATGAATATAGTCAGTTTTACACTATTGTAAATATTATCAATTTTCTTCTATCATAACTGATTTAACAACTGTCAATTAACCCAAGTCAACATCATTGCTGGTGACTCCCTGCATCATCTTTACTACTGTTTAGAGAAGCTGTGCTGTGGATTTCTTTCAGTTTCCAGTCCATTACTCTTTACTGTTGTAGCTCTTCATGGAAACAGCCTTTTTTTTTTTTTTTTTTTTTTTTTTTTTTATTCCTGTTACTCATATACTGGTCCTAATCAATTTTCTTCACTATCTTGTCAAACTGCTCCTTTCAAGGAAACCATTATCTACAATTGCCAATTACAAAGATCAATTCTCACTTTTCTCTCACTAGACTTAGACACATATTTTGAGACAGGCTTACGTTGTCTTACAACTTATAAAATGTTTCACAGCAGCTGGAAGCAAGAGACACATTGCAGACTCTGATTTCCAGGCTGCTTCTCAGAATCCAAAAGTCCACAGTCTCTATGTGCATCTCCTCCTGTTTTCCCTTTCTGAAGACATTGGCTCATCTTTCCCTCTATCATAATTTTCTCTTATTTTATAACTTAAAATTAACTTAATCACACGTGCTTTGACCTGGAGAATCTGATATTTGTTCGGAAGTTATAGCCTCGTTCTTCTCTATCCTTCATTGAATTTCAAGATCTTAACAAGTGAGTCTCTGAGGTCTTAATAATACCCTACAGGTGCTGATTTCAAGGTGATGAATATATAGGTATAGAGCAGGAATGTATCCTTTTCCTACTTCCTCACTGTCATGGTATCAATCTACAGGAGCTGTGTACATTTGGATGAGTTCCTAGTTCTTGTTACAGTATCGTACACTGGAATGTAGTTCTATCTTCAGTTTCTCAGCATTTCTCTTTGGGTTTTCACTACAGCAAAATCTAGATAACTCCAGAATGACTAATAATCCATTGTAGTCCTTCCTTAACTCTTTCTGTTATTTTAGTGTATCATTAATTCAACTTTTCTGATGTATTGTGTTTTAGACCAAAATTCTCCTGACAGCTCATTTACTAAAAATTACAAATATTTAGAAGAGTTTCATTTTCAGAAATATTATAAATTATTTTCAGATTACTACTTAAACTATTGACAGCACCAACTGAGACATTGCTCAAATATTTTAGTTAATCATGATTGTTTTTCAATCTATTTGATGCCACCCAATGTTCAGAGTTCTGTTTCTTTCTATTAGATCCAGAGAAATTTGCATTAATTAAATTTTCACCATGACTAACATAGAAAAACACACACATTTTCTAGTTTAGTGACAGATAAAATTGATTAAATCACTACTTTTATTTTTCAACTTATCTTCACTAATTTTTTTTATATTCTGTGAAAAATATGTTTTATAATTATCTGTCCTGGTTTCCACATCACACTTCACTGTCATTGGCAACTTTTGGTATAGAAAGAGACAGGGCCATGAACGGTCTGTGTTCATGTCCCCAGTCTCCAACACAGGCTTATTGAATTTTGAAGCTTTGGTTTTCACTTATTATTCAAATTGGATTGTGTTATTTCTGCCTTGTTGCAGCAGCTTTGTTTTCATTCTTCTGTCACTTTCTATATTTTACAGTCTATTAACTGAGAGTCTAATTTAACCACAGGGGGGACAGAGTTTGTGATTGAGTTTGATATAGCTAAATGTGTTTCAAATTCATAAAGACCAGGGCTGCTTTGTAATACACACAGTGGCTCATACCAATTTTATTAAGAGTTTTCTTCAAAGAATTTACAACTAGCCTATATGTAAGACATATCTCACCTTTCTTAAAAACTATTCAGACTTGAGCATCTGCAGCATCAAAATAAGGTAGAAACCCATTCAGAGCATATTTTGATATTTTAGTACATAATCCATTAACAATAACAAAACCAAGCTGAGAAATTGTGACAATATTTTGGCTTTTCTTTTGATCATTTATTTAAAACTGTCTTCTGGAAAACCAGAATAATATTAATAATAAGTCCAAACAGGTTTTCTATTACATTAAAAAAACTAAGGAGAGGAGGACCTCCCCTATCAGTGGACTTGGGGAGTGGCATGCATGCAGAAAGGGGAGGGAGGGTGGGATCGGCAGGGGAGGAGGGAGGGGCTCATGGGGGGATACAAAATGAATAAAGTGTAATTAATAAAAAATAAATAAAAGATTTAAAAAAAAAGAGTTAAGCTAAGGAAGACTCTAGTGTTGACCTCAGTACCTCCTTATACGTCTGTACCAACACACACACACACACACACACACACACAAAAAAAAAAAAAAAAAAAAAAAAACTAATAGCTTTATACGGATTATGGTTACCCGTATTTTTATCCTAATCTATATAACTATATTAATAGCTACTTCAACAATATTTAACTCTATCATTATTAAGTTATCTATTACAATACTTTTTAAAGCTTGATCCCTAGTCTAAGAAGATTCACACAAAAGCTTGTGTTGTGACTCACAAAACCAGAATCTGTAGGAAAAAGAGTCAGTTGTTTGAAAACAAATAAAAGTGAGCTGTCTTGGTGAGTCAGTTCCATGTGCAGCACGTGAACAGTTCCCACTAAACGGACCTCCCCTGTCTTTATGAGGCAGTCGGGTTCCTATCATTCCTTCAAAAGCTCACTCGACCACTTGACATGTTGTTTGTATTTGGAATTTGGGTCAAACGAACTTGTAGAGCTCCTGTGCATTGTATTAATGTGGCTCATGTGCATGCTCCAATTTTTTTCACTGTGTTCAAAGGCTATCAGATCTGACTCTACAATTTTCTGCTTTTATGCTAAAATTTGGAGGTAAAATTACTGCTCTTAACAACTCCCAAAAGAACTGATTGGAAGAGCCAGATAAAGTCACGCAATTGATAAGAGTACAAATTGTCTTTCTCGGTGGTAGAAGAATATATTTCTACCCATATATTTAGACCACTTCTGCCATTTACAAGTGATAAAGTTGCAGCAAATTCCTATTTAAATTAAATACTGCATTCTAAAAGCCTGCCTATTCTCTAACTAAAGTCTGTAGGTTGACATTCTTGGATTACAGGGATAATAGTTACTATATCTTTAAAATATTTTAATGTAGTATTGACATATAATACTATGTATATTTACATTTTTATTCCTTTATAGGCTTTCAGATTATTTTCATTTATACTAAATTTGTATAAAAAGAGTATAAATTTAAGTTCCCAGGGAAATGCAATAGCTGTTATAACACGTGGCTTATAACACAACGCAGATTAAGTCCTAGTAACCAATAGATTGGGGTTGCATTGAGAAAGAAATCATCACATCTCCTTGGAGTTAGTTAACCAAGAGTGAGTACATACTTGAATTCTTTAAGTCATTTGGATTGTGTCTTCTATCTGCTGTCTCTCTGTTGTCTGTGTCTGAATGATTGTCTGCCTAACACTGTCTTGTTAAAAAAATAATATATCAGCTACGCATTAGCTTAAGATGCCAAACTTTGATCACAGAAGAAAACCAGAGTAAGTAAGGGTTTACTCTTAATTGTTCTCTCAAAGTCAGGTTAAGTAAACAGTCTGAGGACACATTATGCTAACAGCCTTTATTCTTAAGTGACTTACAGTGTATTATTAACTTTGTCTGTGAAGTCGAGAAAAATTCCAGTCCCTAGGAATTGTAGAGATATTTTCAGAATATTTCATTGTCGCAGTGGTAAAGATTCTATAAGATTCTCTAATTGAAACTTTGTAATTATAGAGTCAGAATGTTGCAGATCTAGAGTCACTCTATCTTGTGGCACTGTAGTCCTTTTGTGATTAGTTGTTGTCTATTGTGTCTACCCTAGCACCCTTGTGATTATCAGGGAAAACTCTGGAATGTGTCAACCGGTCACTACATTCCACTAACCAGAAATTTAAGACTGTCATTAAATGTCTGAAGCCTAGAGCAGATATTTCTCCTTTAGCTGGAATGAGTCAATGTGGTGTTTCCACCAATGTGTGTGAAAATTTTGTTCTGTACATTTAAAAGCTTCATGAAACAGGTTTCACACTAGAGCATGTTATTTGGATTAACATAAATGCATGTTCTCAGGCTACAATCACACACTCTATTCTATAAACTCCATATTTCCAAGATGAATGAGTTAAGTGACTTGTGATTACCAGACTAGGTTTATTTTATAACTACAAGGCTTAACTATGTTTGAAATTTCACAACTATTAATTTTAAACTAGTAAGACAATAGTTAGAAAGATCATGGCAAAAGATTTTTAAAGCTAAAATACTGTTTTGGATTCCATTATTTAGAAGTTAAAAAGAGAATTTTTTTTTCATTTAAAATCATGTGTTTTATTTTGAAAATGAACTTAAGAAAATCATATAAAACTACCTTTATAATATTCCTCTCATTTAACCCAGGGAAATGACCCACACAGTACTTCAACTTTCTTTCTAACTTGCATGTAAACGCTGGTGAACAGATGCACATGATAATCCAGGATGAAACAATTTTCATAAATGTTGCCAGTATTCATTTCAGTTACTTATTTTTTATTTTGTTAAAACCACTTTATTTAGTTGGATAGATTTCCCATCCTTCACTGATTTTCAGTCCAGTTGGAGTGTTAAAATTCATGCAAAATTTAGAAATTCATGTACTAATAACCAGTTAGCTTTTTTTTTTCTTTTTCATTTTAATTGCAAGTATATTCTTCTCTCATAGAATACATCCCAACTATGGGTTCCACTTCCTTCAATTTTCTCATCTTCCCACTACTTGCCCTCTACAACACTCCCTCCCTTTCCCTTTAGAAAGGAGCAGCCCTCTAAAAAAACAACTAACCACAGCAAAACAAGATATACCAAGACAAGGACAAAGCCCTTTTATCAAGGCTTGACAAGACAACCCATTAGGAGGAAAAGAGTCTCAAAAATGGCTGTCTTTGTTGCCAGTATTTAAGGAAGCATGAATGAATTCATGCTTGGAAAAGGATGGAAACTCTTCAAGTCCATGAGCAACTGGTTATTTGACATCAATGTGGAAGATTTTGTTGTCCCACATTGTCTAAATGTTTTGACACACATATATTTGCTGTGAAAAAGAGTTGTTAGATCCAAGATTAAAGATTAGATGTTTACTCTTTTGGAAAGCAAATCTATGAGAACGGCACATAGAACCACAAAGACCAGGGAAATGCCCACAATAATCCACTTATATAGCATGAGATTTTGCTTTGAACATAGTCACCATGTTCTGACTAAGGCTTGCCTATATGGAAAAGTCATTCAGAGTTGTGCACATAGCAATATTCACTAAATGTTTTCCTAATAGAATAAAGGTCTTTCTATGGAAAAATAAAGTTCTCTTTGAATAGGTGATGTTTATAAGATTAGAAACATAATAAACTCTTACCAAAAAAAAAAAAAAAACATAAATGATATCATCAGAAAAAGAGAATAAAGCAGAGCATTGTTAACAAATTATTTTCTTGCTTTAATTATTTCTTTCTGGGGTGGGAGAGCAACACAAATTATTAGAATTTTTAGGGGAGAACAATGAAGAGCAATGGGAGAGAGAAGAGAAAGACTATTTTCTTTGGCTACAATTTTGTTCACTTTAAACTTTAATGTAGCAACATCTTCAAGAATCTTTAGGTAACAAAAAATTGAAACAAATTTTTATGTTAATATTTTTATTATAATTTATTACAATTTATTCAATTTGTATTCTGGCCTTGGCCCCCTTCCTTGTCTCCTCCCAATCCCACCTTTCCTCCCTCTTCTCTTCCAGTGCCCTTCCCCTAATCCACTGATAGGGGAGGTCCTCCTCCCCTTCTATTTGACCCTAGCCTATCAGGTCACATCAGGACTGGTCACATTGTCTTCTTCTGTGGACTGGCAATGCTGTATTCCCCAGGGAGAAGTGTTCAGACAGTCTGTCACTGAGTTCATGCCAAAGGGAGCCTCTGCTTGCCTTACTATGGACCCTACTTGGAGACTGAGTCTATGGGCTACATCTGAGCTGGGGTTTTAGGTCCTTTCCATGCGTTGTTCTTGGTTGGGTTATCAGTCTCTGTAAGACCCCCAGGACTCAGGTTTTTTGGATATGTTGGTCTCCTTTTGCATCTCCTGTCCCCTCCAGGTCTTTCTATACCCCCTTTCTTTCCTAAGACTCCTGCACTCTGTCCAAATTTTGGCCATGAGTCTCAGCCTCTGTTTAGATACCTCAATTAGTAGAGTCTTTCAGAGACCATCAGTGGTGGGCTCATCTCCTGTTCCCTGTATTCTCCTGCTTCCAATGTCTAACACGTTTGTCCTTCTAAATGGGGATTGAGCATCTTCCCTAAGGTCTTCCTTGTTGTTTACCTTCTTTAGAAGTATAGATTTTAGTATGTTTATCCTACATTATTTGGTTAATACATACTTTGAGTGAGTATACTCCATGTGTGTCATTCTGCTTTTTCTCCACATCCTCTCCAGCATGTCTTGTCTCTTGAGTTTTAATCTTAGCCATTCTGGTGAAAGCTCAGGGTTGTTTTGATTTGCATCTTCCTGATTTCTAAGGACATAGAGCATTTCTTTAAGTGTTTTTTTTTTTTTTTTTTTTTTTTTTTTTTTTTTTTTTTTTTTTTTT
>NW_026585580.1:7432260-7467837 GCF_907164565.1 Psammomys obesus | reverse complement strand
TTTTTTTTTTTTTTTTTTTTTTTTTTTTTTTTTTTTTTTTTTTTTTTGCCATTTGATATTCCTCTATTGAGAATTCTCCTTTTAGCTATGTAGCCCATTTTTTTAACTGGATACTTGGTTTGCTGGTGTTTAACTTCTTAAATTCTTTATATATACTGAATATTAGCCTTCTGTCAGATATAGGATTGGCAAAAATCCTTTCCCAATCTGTAGACTGTCATTTTGTTCTGATGACATTATCCTTTGCTTTACAGAAGCTTTTCAGTTTCATGTCCCATTTATTGATTGTTGATCTCAGTGCCTGTGCTATTGGTGTTCTGTTCAGGATGTTGTCTGCTGTGCCAGTGAGTTAGAGGCTCTTCCCCAATTTTCTTCTAATAGGTTTACTATGTCTGGGTTTATGTTGAGGTCTTTGATTCACTTAGACTTTAGCTTTGTGCAGGGTGGTAAGTATTGATCTATTGGCATTTTTCTATATGTTAGACCAACCACCATTTGTTGAATAAGCTATTTTTTCATTGTATAGTTTTCGATTTTTTTGTCAAAAAATCAAGTATCTTTAAGTGTGCTTGTTTGTTTCTGGGTCTTCTATTTGATTCCATTGATCCACCATTCTGTTTCGATGCCATGCAGTTTTTAATACTATTGTTTTGTAGTACAGCTTGAGATCAGGGATGGCAATACCTTCAGAGGATCTGTTTGTGTACAAGATTGTTTTAGCAATTCCGGGTTTTTACTAAAACAAAATTTTTAAAAAGGAAAAAAATAAGGTATATTAATATTCTCCTTAGGAAAAAATTATATATATATATATATATAATTTTCTTAAGGAAAAAAAATATATATAATTTTTTTCTTAAGGAGAACACAGATAAGACCTATGTTCTAACATTAAAAGTTCTTTTGTTACCCTTTGCTGTACCACTGAAAGAGCTGTGTCAGAGATAGCAGTCACCCCGCTCTGTGCACTCACTGTCTAATAAGGACCTTACAGACCTACCTGCCTGGCTAAGCTGCATTCCTTCAAGTTTAGCACTTATAAAGCATCAGTTCCTGGATGTCTTGAAGAGAAGTGAAGCCAGGGCTCCAGAGTGACAGGAAAGCAGAAAGAAAGTAAGAGCCAGAGGGGATAGAGGACACCAAGAGAACAAGGCCCACTAAATCAACTGTGCACAGCTCATATGAATTCCAACTTATTGACAAGGCAAGGCCTACATGGATTTGTACCAGTTCCTCCAAGCTTACATTGTAGCTTTCAGTTTAGTGTTTTTAGGGGAATCCAAAGTGTGTTAACATGTGGGGCTCTTATTCTTGTAGCTCTCTTGGGTTCTTTTCCTTCTGTTGATATAATGTTTTTTATTTTTTTTTAATCTTAGCTTTTTTGATTAGGCTTTTGTTTTATCTTAATACATATTATTTTGGTTTATCATCATCATTATTACTATTATTATTATTATTATTTCTTAGTCACCTATTCTTTCTAATGAGAGACAGGAAGGTGATGGACTCATATGGAAAGGGGGGTAGGAAGAAACTGGAAAGACCACAGAGAGAAAAAGTTGTAATCAGAATATATATTGAATGAGAAAAATAAAACTATATTTGCAATAAAAGGGGGACAATAAATACACCAAACTGAAAAAAAGATTTCATTAATTGGAAAAGGTTGTTAATAGTACAGCTTTTCTAATTTTTTTGAGTCTAAAGTTATCACTTATTAATTTTAGGGTTTTTTGATATCTTGTTAATGATAAATGATCTCATCCTTGTACTTTAAACTTATATTCATATTTAATCTATTAATATAACTACTGTATTCAAGCATAGTGTTAATGAACACTCCTTGGTACTTGTTTCAAATTGTGGTCTGAAAATTCTTGGACTTTGACAAAGGTAAACAACAATCATATTTTGCTAAATTTCTTCTTTTCCAGAAGAATCAGAAACACAAGATTTCAATGACTTCTGAGATAACGAATCTTTTTTTATTCGTATTTTACTTTAATTTTTATTAATTAAAATTTATTCACTTTGTATCCCCCTGTGGTTCCTTCCCTCCTCCTCTCCCAATCCCACCCTCCCTCCCGCTTCTCCACCCATGCCCCTAACCAAGTCCACTGATAAGGAAGGTCCTCCTCCCTTTCCTTCTGAGCCTAGTCTATCAGGTCTCATCAGGAGTGGCTGCATTTTCTTCCTCTGTGTCCTGGTAAGGCTGCTCCCCCCTTATAATGGATCTTACTAGGCAATTGAGATGAATTGCTTTTTTCTCAATTTAAGACAGCAATTTGTAATTTAGTTTTCTAAACATAGATATAAAATTTTTAAACATTTCCTGTTTTATTTTCTATGCAAATACTACTGAAACTTAACTGATCATAAATGTGGGACTCTCATTTCCTTTCTGCCGATCTATAGTTCTCTTTGTTCACACTGACATACTGTCCAGAAAAATGTAGATTCAAAGTGGCTTTGGAATTTACTATCTAATACATTTCTTATGTTTTCCAACAAAATCAATTAATTAATTAGTGTGCTAGATCTTTCAAGTTATTTATAATATTTTCAGTAAATTTCAGATTACTTATGTATGTTATATGGCATGATATAAAATGTATACATATCACAAATTTTATATAAATATATACATATATATAATACATACATATATAAATACATATATATATATAAATACATATATATATATATATTAGAAACATATGCATCATCACATGTCCTATATTCCTTTGATGGTAAGAACATCTATAGTCTACACATTTATCAAAAGTCTTAAATAAATGCCTGTTCTTAAGTATTTGGACTGTCTAGTCTTTTATCAACTTGACAGAAGCTAGGAGAGTCTAAAAGGAAGAAACCTCAATGGAGTAAATTCTTCTATATATATGTAGCCTGTTAGCAAGTTGTGGGTTCATTTGCTTGATTAATGATTGATATTGAAGGACACAGAACACTTTGAGCATTGCCACTCCTGGACAGGTGATAATGAGGAATATTAAAAAGGAAACTCAGAAAACAGGAGTGTGTTGATTAGTTTTGTGTCAGCTTGACACAAACTAAAGAAATATTTGAGAAGAGGAACTCTTTTTTTCCATATTTTCTTTTTATTTATTTATTTGCTTATTACAATTTATTCACTTTGTATCCAGACAGTATCCCCCTAGCTCTTCTTCTCCAAGTCCCACCTATCTACATCTTTTCCCCCTATGCCCCTCCCCTAGCTCACTGATAAGGGTGGACTTCCTCCCCTTTTACCTGACCCTGATCATTTTGCAAATGAGAAGAGAAATTCTTAATTGAGAAAATACTTTCATTAGATTGATTTCTACGCACCTCTGTGGTGTATTTTCTTTATTGTTGACTGATTTAGGTAGGCCTATCTCACTGTGAGCAATGCCATCTCTAGGCTGGTATTATTATATTCTTTTTAATTTTTGTAAATTTTTTAAAATAAATTACAGTTTATTCACTTTTTATCCTAACCTGTAACCTCCTCCCTCATCCCCTCCCAAATCCACCCTCTCTGCCTTGTGTCCACCCATGGCCCTCCCCAAGTTCACTGATAGGGGAGGTTCTCTTCCACTTCCCTGGGACCCTACCCTATCAGGTCTCTTCAGGACTGGCTGAATTGTCTTCCTCTGTGGCCTGGTAAGGCTGTTCCCCCATCAGGGGGAGTGGAGGTGATCAAAGAGCCAGACACTCAGATCATGTTAGAGAGAGTCCCTGTTCCCATTACTAGGGAGCCCACTTGAACACTGAGCTGCCATGGACTACATCTGAGCAGGGGTTGTAGGTTATCTCCATGCACGGTCTTTGGTTGGAGTTTCAGTCTCAGAAAGACCACTGGACCCAGATTCTTTGCTTCTGTTGCTCTCCTTGCAGAGCTCCTGTCCTCTCGAGGTCTTTTTACCTCTCTTTTCTTTCATAAGATTCCTTGTACTCTGCCCAAAGTTTGACTATGAATCTCAGCATCTTCTTTGATACACTTCTGGGTAGAGTCTTTCAGAGGCCCACTGTGGAAGGCTCTTGTCCTGTTCCCTATTTTATCCCTCTTCCGATGTCTGTCCTGTTTGCCTTTCTGATTGAGGATTGAGCATCTTACCTATGGTCCTCCTTCTTAATTAGCTTCTTTGGTGTACAGATTTTAATATGTTTATCCAATATTGTATGTCTTGTAACCAATTATAAGTGATTATATACTGGGTATGTCTTTCTGTTTTTGGAATAACTCACTCAGGATGATCTTTTCTAGTTCCTACCACTCAACTGCAAATTTCATGATTTCCTGTGTTTAATTGCTGAGTAGTATTCCATTGTGTAAATATATAACAATTTTTGTATTCATTTCTCAGCTGAGGGACATCTGGGTTGTTTCCAGATTCTGGCTATTATAAATAAAGCTGCTACAAACATGGATGAGCAAATGTCCTATGTCCTTGTTGTGTACTTGTGTACATATACTTTGGATATATGCCTAAGAGTGCTATAGCTGGGTATGGTGGAAGCGCTATTCCTAATTGTCTGAGGAAGTGCCAGATTGATCTCCAAAGTGATTGCACAAGTTTACATTCCCACCAGAGATGGCTATTGGATTCTTTAAGAAACGAGGCTGATCACCCTGCACAAAACTGAAGTCCAAGTGGAGCAAAGACCTCAGCATAAAACCAGACACATTAAATCGGCTAGAAAAAAAAGTGGGGAATACCCTAGAACTGATTGGTACAGGAGAAAACTTCCTGAACAGAACACCAACAGCACAGGCTCTAAGAGCAACAATCAATAAATGGAACCTCATGAAATTGAAAAGCTTCTGTAAAGCAAAGGACACCATCATCAAAACAAAGCGACTGCCTACAGATTGGGAAAGAATCATCACCAACCCTTTATCTGACAGAGGACTCATATCCAATATATATAAAGAACTAAACAAGCTGAAAAGCAATAAACCAAGTAATCCACTTAAAAAAAATGGGGAACAGAGCTAAACAGAGAATTCTCTGTAGAGGAATATCGAATGGCAGAGAAGCACTTAAAGAAATGCTCAACCTCATTAGCCATTAGGGAAATTCAAATCAAAACAACCCTGAGATTTCACCTTACACCCATCAGAATGGCCAAGATGAAAATCTCAAGGGACAACACATGCTGGAGAGGTTGTGGAGAAAGGGGAACCCTTCTCCACTGCTGGTGGGAATGTAAACTGGTACAACCACTCTGGAAATCAATCTGGCGCTTTCTCAGACAACTAGGAATAGCGCTTCCTCAAGATCCAGCCATACCACTCCAAGGCATATACCCAAAAGAGGCTCAATTAAACAAAAAGGATATTGCTCAACCATGTTTGTAGCAGCTTTATTTGTAATAGCCAGAAGCTGGAAACAACCCAGATGCCCCTCAACTGAAGAATGAATGCAGAAACTGTAGTACATCTATACAATGGAGTATTACTCAGCAATGAAAAATAAGGAAATCATGAAATTTGCAGGTAAATGGTGGGACCTGGAAAGGATCATCCTGAGTGATTTGTACCAGAAGCAAAAAGACACACATGGTATATACTCACTCATATAAACATACAATATAGAATAAACCCACTAAAATCTGTACATCTAAACAAACTAAGCAAAAGAGAGGACCCTAACTAAAATGTTCAATCCCCATCCTGAAAGGCAAAGAGGATGGACATCAGAAGAAAAAGAAAATAGGAAACAACCTCGGAACCTGCTAAAAAGGGCCTCTGAAAGCCAGAAGAAAACAGAAAACAACCTTGAAACCTGCCACAGAGGGCCTCTGAAAGCTTCTGCAGTATAGACTGTCAAAGCAGATGCTGAGCCTGATGGACAACTGATGGGCAGAGTGAAAGGAATTTTATGTAAGAAGTGGGAAATAGTAAGAGCTGGAGGGGACGGGAACTCTACAAGGAGAGCAACAGAACAAGATAATTTGAACACAGGGAACTTCCCAGAAAATCATACTCCAACCAAGGACTATTCATGGAGATGACCTGGAACCCCTGCACCTGGAATGGGCTGCACAGGTGTAGCCCATGGCAGTTCAGTGTCCAAGTGGGTTACATAGTAATGGGAAGAGGGACTGCCTCTGACATAATCTGATTGGCCTGCTCTTTGATCACCTCCCCCTGAGGGGGGAGCAGCCTTATCAGGCCACAGTAGAGGACAATGCAGCCACTTTTCATGAGAACTGATAGACTAAGATCAGAAAGAAGAGGAGAACCTCCCCTATCAGTGGACTTGGGGAGTGGCATGCATGCAGAAAGGGGAGGGAGGGTGGGATCGGGAAGGGAGGAGGGAGGGGCTTATGGGGGGATACAAAGTGAATAAAGTATAATTAATAAAAAATAAAATTAAATAAAATTATGTAACAATATTCCTTTACAAGCTGGAAGGCTGTCATAAGTACTTTATCCAAGGAGTACAGATTTTGTACTATGAAAACAAGCATTCCCATAACCATTAATGTAAGTTACATATGTCATATAAGTCATATAATATTGCTGATTCTCAGCAACATTTCTTTAACTTCTTGCAGTTCATTATTATGAATAGTTATGGTCTTTTTGAGTGTCAAACCATTGGAAAATTCATATCCAATTACCTTTGTGTAGTTGAAATAATAAACACATCAAATCTCTTAAAATTAAAGATTGGGTATTTTTGATATATTAAATCCAGTGGTGAGAGTAAAATAGCATATATGTATATATATATGTATATATATATATATATATATATATATATATATATATTTGTGTGTGTGTAAATTACATATATGAATTTTATGTATTTATTACACATATATATTTGTGTGTAAATTACATATATAAATTTTATGTATTTATTACACATATACATACATATATATATACAGATTTTATGTTTTGGTCTGATAGAGGGGGAGGAGGTCCTCTCCTCTCTGGTGACTAAGGAAAAGGTATATGGGAAGAAGAAGGAGGATGGGTGGGACTGGGAGGAGATGAGGGAGAAGGCTGGAGAGATCATACCATGAGAATAAATTGTAATGAATAAATACATAAATAAAATTAAATTTAAAAAATTAAAACATAACTCACAGTCCAGATGCTTATTCGTTCTATTGCAGACGTCCTACCTTTTAGCTCCTATGATGTTGGTAAGTACCTATCCTTTGTAGCTAAGTACATCCTGTTGCTCTAGTTCACTCAGTAGTGTTGGGTGTTAATTTTTTTTAAAGAAAATATGTGCTAATAAGTCTTGAGTAGTGAACTGGATCCAATGTTTATAAAAATGAAGTATTAATAATTGTCTTAAATATTCGCTGTTAGGCACAACACATTTGGTAAGCAGTTAACTATTCTCCTTTTATTTTTCCAAAGGTATAGGTGTACTAAAATTCTATCCACACCACACCAAATGAAAGCAAAATGTGTTTTCAAAACCTTTTTTGATTGACAAACATAGTAAGACTTGACCTTGTAGCTTCATTTTATATGTCACTGCGGTGTACTTAACAGGATTGTGTTGAAAACACTGAAAATACTTCTACTGTCTGAATAAATATTTGATTATTAAGATTCTATTACCATTTAGTGGGGCTTAGGACTCATTAATTATTCTTCATGAATTATGATAATATAATCATATTATAATACTAGGACTAAGTTAGTTACTTGCCCACATTTTAAAGTTCAAAAAGGCACCTACTCTCACATTCACAAGCAAGCCATTAGTTGCCTAGTTCTGTCATGGATATAGAGAATGCAAATGAGCATTTCCAGAAAGCGAACTCCACTATATACAAAGAAACTATAGCCAGACCATTCATTTTCTCCACTTCTAAAATAATTAATGAAAGATATGGATGGGGGATATTTATTAAAACACCAAAGCATTATAGCCCACTAAACAATAAACATTTTAAATGACCTAAGAGAAAGAAGACAAAATTATATTTTAGTCCTGTTCAAATTCTGTTGAAGTCTCACTCTCATATTTTGATACAGTGCTTTTGAGGAATAAATGGGACCCAAAGGTGAAGGCATAATCTATAGGATTAGTGTCAGGAATGTTCTACCTGTCTCTGCTGGCCACTGTGTGGAGGAACAGTGACAGTTTGACCATGGGAAAGCCATAGTACAACAGAGCAGACAGTATGTTTTCATCATCTTGATCTCGGATTTCTCAGCCTCCCAAACTGGGAAATATTTAAACCACTCAACTTGCCTAAGAAACAAACAAAGCTGCCATGAATATTCATACACAGAGTTTAGTGTGGAAGTAAAGTTTTATGCCTCTGGAATAAACTTCCAAGAGGGAGATTACTGTGCCACATGGTAAGCAAATGTTTAGTTTTTATGGGAACTGAAATAGTTTTCCAGATTGCATGTACAGTTCCACATTCCCTACGGCAGTGCATAAGAGTCATTTTCCCCTCATTCTCACCAGCATTTTGAGTTGTCAGTCTTTAATCTTGTGTATTCTAAAACATATGTTGAAGTTTATAGTTTTGACCTAACATTGAAAGTCTCTTATCGTGTGTGTTATTCTTACAGCTATGTATCCGTTGTATTAGGTAGAGACTGGTCTCTTACATGCAGTTTGAAAGCCTTATGTTCACATTCTTTGGTTGATTAATTATTATCTATATATCTAATTTTATAGATAATGGTCTTTTGTTGATTAATTACACTCTATGTATTTCATTTTATAGATCATGACTTTGGTGTCATGTATGATATTGCCTGTACCATTGTTAGCCTCCAAGTATTATCTTAACTATGAAAGTTTATAATGAGAAGTTATTTCTGTCTATTTGAGTATGAAGCTCTATTACATGGAAATAAAGACATGACTTAAAGGTGAAGCAGGGCTTTTGAATGACTGAGTAAATGGTGATTAATCATATATTTCTATGTGATATACTGCAGGTATCACAGTACAGGTTCATAATTGTTTCATGAAATTTAAAAGGAGCATTTTTTAACTGTGAAGAATAGCATGCAAAATGTTTTAAATTGCTAAGAGGTGTTCTGTCCTAAACTTTTAGCTGGTAACCACCTATACAACGAAAAACTAGCTTGTCGGTAAAACCAATATCAGAGACAGAGAGTTCAACAATTACTTTACATGATGCCTGAAATTTGCTGTTATATATTTATTTCCTCTGATTCAAAACATTCCGTCCTGGAGAGAGAAGAGTGTCTCTTGAAGTCCAGGAAATATAAAGCTTGCAAAGATCAGGAAGCCCCTGAAACTGAAAGTCTCATGAATTACAAGCAGCTCCCCTAAATTCTGCAAGCAGCGTCATTTGCTGTGAAGAAAGACTCTGATTTGGCAAATCACTGGTATGTAGAATGGGAGTTCCCAGACTGCAATTTCTGTGTGTGCTCATTCACGTTGGAGTGAACTTTTTGGAAGTAAAACTATTGAGTTTCTGTGTTCTAAATATTTCAGTATTGCTGACATACGGGGATTCCTTTTTTTGTTAGTAGATGATGTGGGTGAAATCAGAGTCTCCTTTTTGAATTGTAGTTCTCATTAATAAAATAATTTAAGAATGTACTCAAAGAAGAGCTCAAGAACACTTTCGTTAGAGTATAAAATAAAATCCTCAGGACAAGAAAGCTTTAAATTTCAGTAGCTGCCTGGAGGAAAGAAAGAAAGAAAAGCCCCACACCGTTTAAGTTGACATGGGGATCAAACATGTTAGACAAACAACAAAATGACAAAAAAGGAGGCTTTAGAAAAAGAAGGGGAGGAGGACCTCCCCTATCAGTGGACTTGGAGAGTGGCATAGGAGGAGATGAGGGAGGGAGGGTGGAAGTGGGAAGGAATGAGGGAGGGGGCTACATCTGGGATACAATAAACTGTGAATAAACTGTAATTAATAAAAAAATTAAAAATAAAAAAGAAAAAGAATAGGGAAACTCAAAATTTTGGGAAAACACAAAATGGTAAGAGAGCATGCTTAGAAGTGATGAAAATAAGAAAATGAGTATTCACATTTTTCTGACTACCACAGAAAATCAAACAGGCATAAAATGATATATGGTTTTAGACTAGTAAGCCACTAATCTAGGGGTGGAGAATCTATGAACAGTATGTTATCTCTTTAACATACTAATTATCCCACCTATGTTTTTAGCATGGCTTCTGCTGAACCAGCACAAACAAGGATAAACTCCTGCAGTGGATGCTCAGATGTGCAAATGATGCTTATGTGAGTATTTATTGTGACAATCCTGGAAAGATGGCTCAGAGGTTAAGAACACTTGCTGTTCTTCTAAAGGTCCTGGGTTCAATTTCCAGCAACCACATGGTGGCTCATAACCATCTACAGTATGATCTGTCTGGTATACAGGCAGAATGATATATAAATAATAAATCTTATTTTTACCTCAGTGGTATGAGATTCCTCAATGTATGAATTGTGGTTTCATGTTCCTTGAGATTAGTGATAAATTATTTTAACAGAAAATATGTTGTTGTAAAATGGAGTACTCTTCAGGATAATCAGAGGGTGACAGACATTATGTGGAGTGTCATGCATCCTTGATGAAGAGGGTTTATCACACAATATAGAAATGCCCTTCAAGTATCTGATACAATAGAAAAAGTAAATGTTTGGATTAAGGTATCAATCAGGTTGCCATGGCTGTTGCATGGCCTTTGTTGTGAGTGGTAGGAGAACCTGCTCTTACTTAGAAAGAATATGCATACAAATTTAAAAATCGCATTAGTCATGAGGCTGCTAGATTGTTTAACCTCTGATTTTTCAGGATAGTGTAGAAAAAGAAAGGATGTTATGAAGATATTGTGACTTGTTACTTCTTACAGCTAACAGGCAAGAAGCTGTTAGATAAACAGCTAAAATAGTAGATTCCTGATGAAGACAATGGACAGCGAGGAGGAGAACATGGTAGAAAGCAATGGAAGAAATACCTCCAACCTAGTGTTTATCAATGACTGGAAAACCCGCATTTTAGTGTGCCAGCTGAGGATGTTATGAAAGTGTCCCCTTGAGGAAACTCTGATAATCAAGAAATACTCAGCATTTAAAAGGCTTGAATTGGGAGAGATTTTAAACAATGAACCAGAGCCTTTTGAGACCTGGCTTGTTAGGTTATAGGATACGGAGGTGAACTGAACCACCGGAGTGCCATGGAAATAGAAAACTAAGTGATATATTTACTCTTTAGTCCTCCTTGACACAGGGATGGCTAACTTGAGGAAATAGAAGGGAAATGAGTCTCTGATGTACTAGCTCATACAAGTCATTGGTGGTGTGTGTGTGTGTGTGTGTGTGGTGGGGGCGCAGTTCTCATGAATGATGGGACTTGGAAGAAAATAGGAGAACATACAATGGCAGCATTTAATGCTCATTGCCCTGAGCAAGATAGCATTGTAATCATTGGATAGATGAACTTCTTTAATGAGGTGTTAGCTTTAAATGGTAGAAGTGCTCACAGGTCTGCATGACTCAGAGTATCATGTAAATGGAGTTTGTAAGTTGCTGCAGCCATCAAGAATGAATAAGAGAAAGCAAAATATACAAAGGTCCTAGCCAGGACATGCAAAGTCAAATGTAGCAAAATTTATGTTTCTAGATAAAGAAAAATTAGCAGGAAGCCAAACATGTGCTAATGAGTCTCTAGAAAGCTTTAAGACCTGAGCAGCAGTGTTCATGATGCAGGTGAAGATGATTAATTTAATCCGAGGCTACATCTTTCTGTTACAAGAAAGTGTACTAATTGTGGCTACTGTTGATTCAACCAGGGTTATTTCAGCAGCCAGATGTGGCTGATGGAAAGGTCAGGACCATAGTGCTGACTAGGATGACAGAGCTTTGGAGTCGGTTTCAGCAGCAGGTACAGAAAAGAAAACACAAAATCTCCTGTAAGTTTCAGAGACCAAGGTGGGAAGAAAAATGTGTAGCTGCACTCAGCATGAGCAGGCTGGATTTCTTATAGTAAATGACCAGATTGTGGAGGGATAAGATTGGGAAGTGTCCTCTCCCATGACACCATACTCAACAATTACTATTTTGCCTACAAGAACAATGAGGTAGAAGTGATAAGATGGGTATATGCAATATTGGACATTTCTTTTTATTTTTTTTTTTTTTGTATTTATTTAGCATCCTCCTTATCAACTGGCAGTTACTGGGAATGATTGGCAGTGGTTCTCAAAGCCTCTGTCTATCCTCTTTAAATCATGTATTACCATTTCTGTGCCTCATGTATTTGGAAAAACAGCTAAGAAAAGAGTGAGAATATCAATTAAGAAATGTAAAGCAGAGTAGATAGGGATCTTATTGACATTAAATGATCATTAGATGAGAGTCTCAGTGCCAGGGATAGGCTCTATTCTCATGAATTGTTGAACAAAATAAAGAGCCTGAAACCCACTTAAACATAAAGACTATTGACTGTATACCAGAACTATAATTTGATGGGTTGTTTGTTTGTTGGTTGGTTAGTTGGTTTTTTAATTAAAGATATCACTTGTTTAGGCTGCACAGCACAGAGGAATCATGCTAAGGAGGCCTACAGCCAACATGCCAGGCAAGATGTGCTTACCAGTATCTACATGGGAAGGAGAGAACTGATGCCTGCAATTTGACCTCTCCCCTCCTATTGCAAACACACACACACACACACACACACACACACACACACACACACACATTTTTCAAGGCATGTTGGTATTGTAGCACATGAATTGCGTATCACAAGGCTGTTGGAGGCAAGTCTCCAATAGAAATAACATGGCATTTTCTGAAACCATGAAAGCCAGATAGTGGGAAGAAAAACTATACATCAATTATTATGGGTGCAACCAACTACGATCAGATTATATTTAAAGCCCAGTCCTCGTAATGGAATTTGTAATTAGGACTATTATCATTTAGGCGATTCAGCAGTCCTGCCATCAGATGTGCTGGATATATGGACCCTGGTAACCCCAAGAAATCTCTCTGTTCTCTCTGTTTCCACCATTTCTCTCCCTTTCTGTCCCAGGCACCAGCTTTCTCTCCCTCTGTGCCTGATTTCTCTCTCTGCCCTAATGGCTTACTCACTGTCTCTACCCCTTCTCCAGGCCCTCCCTTCCCTACAGTAACTTCCTTATACCAGATCTGTTGCTGGGTGTAATTCCTCAGGGGATACACCTTGGCATGGGCCTACCACGGTGTCACCCCAATAGAACACTACCACATCATTATAGATTATAACATGTGTGCCAAGATCCATCGCTATGCTACTGTTGTATTAAGACTGTTCAGAGCTTTGACATTTTTTTCAGCATAGTTCTGGTAAAGTATTAGTCTAAATCTCATACAACATGGCCCTATATGATCCACTATGATTGCTCCAAGCTTAAAATTTTTAATTCTCTTTGGTTGTCCTTTAAATATAGACTTAAAAGTGTTTTTTATTGTGTTAAATTTATGTACATTCAGTATTGAGTTTAGAGGGAAGAGGCTCATCTTTCAAAATGTGTGTGTAGTCACACGAAAAATCAAGATCAAGTGTGTTTTTGCCCCTTCTGCTCCATGGAAAGTTTCTTGCCGGGAGCCAAAGCTTTTTACTGGAGCCAAAGTCAAATAGTGAGCCAAAGCTATTTAGTGGAGACAAAGCTATTTACTGAAGCCAAAGCCAAATAGTTAGCAAAGGTCATTTAGTGGAGACTTAAAGCTATTTAGTGAAAGAGTTACCTAAGACCCTAAATCATGGGTGATAGATTTGTGAGGACATCCATCTGTTAGTTTTAGAGCATCAGTGAGATATCTTAAGAAAACATCCTTATGGTATCTTGCAGGTGCAATATTCAACCCATGAAAGCACTCTTCCTATCTCCTGCAGCAGTAGATTAACCTTCCCCCTTTTCCTGCCTTCTCCCCATATAAGTTGGTTACAAATTTATAATAAAGAAGGCTTTGATCAGGCAAACAGACTTAGCCTTCATTCCTTGCATCTCTTGTCGTTCCTGCTCCATTCCTTCCACCCCCCTCATTAGGAACCAGTTGAAGTCCCATGGGTCAGGACACTTTCTGTTTTCTCATATCTCACTTTAAAGGGTATTCTTGCTTTTTACTCATTTCTTAAGCTTCAAATATGACACAAAGTTGTGTGTCTACTGCCATTTTCTGTAGTGTGGATTTCAGTGCAGATTACAAACAATGATGATTAAAACTTATCTGTTTTGTAAACTAAAATTATTGTACACTTCAGGAAATCTACCAGAATCCACCTCTCAGATCAAGTGGACTCCAGGTAAGTACTGTCAATCTATAACCTAAGTTTCCCAATTATTGCCTATTTCAGAAGGTGGGATTCCTTCCCTTTTCCTGGTTTTTAGGATTCCCCTAGCCAAAACAACCAAAACCGTGGGGCGAAAATTTGAAATATACATCTAGGTAAAAGTTTTTTCCTATTCTACTTATCTTTATCTTCTACTCCAACACATGCACACACACACACTTTCCAAAGCATGTACTGTAGTGTTGTATTAGTATTGTATTAGTATTGTAGCATATGAATTGACTGTCCCACAGATCCTGGGTAGCAGGGAAAGAGCCAGCTCTTCCCAGGACATTAGCAGCATCCCAATTTTCACAAAGACTCCAAAGATGTCATCATTCCAGGTCAGCAGAAAGCAGTCCAAAGAGCTCGCCACCCTCCGTCCTTCTCCACCATTACCCCTTCCTAGTCCCTCTGTTTGTTTTGTTTTGTTTGTTTTCATTAAACAAGAAGGGAGAAATGTTAGCACGGACCAATCAGCTGGACTGCCCTCAGGGTCCTAGCAATTGCTTATGATATCACCTGCAGCCACTGGGTGGGTCAGTTGTACTAGGTGGGAGCAGCCAGATATAAAGACCAGGACACCCCCAGCTCTCTCTGTGTGTTCCTCTGCTCCTTTTGTTTTTCTCTCTCTTCCCTGGGCCTGCTCTCTCTCTCTCTCCGCCCTCAAGGCTCAGTCACTGTCACTATTCTGTCTCCAGACCCCCCTCCAGACTCCCTTACACCGGATCTGTTTTGTAGTGTAGTTCCTCTGGGTGTACACCTTGGCATGGGCCTGACATAGTACCATCTCCACCGTGTGCTTCATTGTAGACCATAACAAGTACTTCAATACAGAAATCTGTGTTGTAGAGGTCATTCACAGCAGATGGACAGTAACTAGACCTGATTATGTGCCTGTTCAATTGTTTTCTAACCATAGGTGTTTATTTATGTAGATTACAGCTGCTGTCAATATCAGTTGGTAATGAAAGAAAACTTTAAAGCACTGTCCAGTGTGTGTGTGTGTGTGTGTGTGTGTGTGTGTGTGTGTGTGTGTGTGTTTGCTCAGGCACACATGGCATTTATGTTGAGGTCAGAGTACAACTTGCAGGAATCAGTTCTCTCCTACCCCATGAGAATACTGAAGAGTAAATTCTGTTGATCACATTTGGTGGTGATTTCCTTAACCTTCTGAACTGTCTTGTCCTACTGACCCAGAAAGCAACTTCTGAAATGACTGGCACTGCAGTGTCTCATAGCTAGGCAAGCTCCTGAGGAAAAGTGTTTTACTGTGGCACAGTTTTCTAATATTCAGCCACAAATAGCTGAAACTTTTCAAGTATCTATACCAGAACACCAAAGTCTCAGGAAACATTGCAGAAAAGGGAGTGGGGAAATTGTGTAAGCCAGGAAAAGGTGTTGAGTGTTGTGTAGATATTTCCTCTGAACAAAAACGTTCACTTTGGAGGTAGACGATGTCTCACATAACTCAGGAAGTAAATGAAGCATAATAAATCCAACAGTTAAGCAATATTAAAAAGACTTAGGACTTTGCTGAATGTATGTACTTAAACGAGCCTTCCCAAAACTATACAAGTGGGATCATTTCCTGGGAAGAAGAGATACTGTTTTACCAACATGACTGTGTGATAAATTAGAAGCTACAGGAGTTCAAACCAGATGCTTCACCAAAAGCCTAGCTCTGCCTGGGTGATTCCTCCTTAAGCTGCATTAATCTCAGATAGTGTTTGTTTGACCCAGCAGTTCCTTACTGCCGTTATAAGTGGGGAGGATCCCGGTGAATCATGAAACCTTTAAGACCTTTCTATGCCTTCAAAGTTTTATTTATTTATATGGCTTCATATTTTCAATTATTCCAAGTTTACACAACTCCTCCAAAAGAGGATAATTCAATTAACAGGAAATACCAAAGCTCAGTTATTTATTTATGATATTGGAATTATTTTTTTAAATGGTAAATGTTACATATAGGACAAAATATTATGAAATAAAATACATCATTCTGTTTCTTTCTCATGCAGCAGCCACCAGAAAGCCCCTTGTTCTATCTTGTCTTGTTAAAATACCCAATTCATAGTTTAAAATTATCTGCCCAGTAGATATCTATGATAGCCAATAAAAAAATCCTTAATGCCTGTATCTAAAATATGCTCAACTATGCAACAAAGGCAACAAAGAATATTTGCTCAACCATATTCTTAGCAGCTTTATACATAATAGCAAGAATCTGGAAACAACCTAGATGTCCCTCAAAGGAGGAATGGACGCAGAAATTGTGGTAAATTTAGACAATGGAATACTACTTAGCAATTAAAAACAAAGGAATCATGAAATTTGCAGGCAAATGGTGGGAACTAGAAAAGACCATCTTGAGTGAGGTAACCCAGAAGTAGAAAGACACACATGGTATATACTCACTCGTAAGTGGATATTAGCCATATAATATAGGATAAAAACACTAAAATCTGTACACCTAAAGAAGCTAAAGGACAAGGAGGACCCTGGGTAAGATGCTCAATCCTCATTCAGAAGGACAAATGACATAGACATTGAAAGCAGGAGAAGACAGGAAATAGGACTGGAGCTTACCACAGACAGCTTCTGAAAGACTACTGATTAAGGTATCAAAGCAGAGGCTGAGACTCATAACCAAACTTTGGGCAGAGTTCAGGGAATCTTATGAAAGAAGAGGGATATAGAAAGACCTGGAGGGGACAGTAGCTCCAAAAGAAGACCAACAGAGCCAAAACAAACAAACAAACAACAAAAAACCCTGGGCCCTGGGGGTCCTGCAGAGACTGAGGATAATACATGGAGAGGACATAAGAACACAGCTCACTGATAGGGGAGGTCCTCCTCTCCTTCTTTCTGATTTTAGTCTATCAGTTCTCATCAAAAGTGGCTGCGTGGACTTGGGGAGTGGCATGCATGCAGAAAGGGGAGGGAGGGTGGGATCGGCAGGGTAGGAGGGAGGGGCTCATGGGGGGATACAAAATGAATAAAGTGTAATTAATAAAAAAAAATAAAAGATTTAAAAAAAAAAAGAACACAACTCAGATGTAGCTCATAGACTCAGTGTCCAAGTTCCTAGTAAGGGAAGCAGGGAGTTTCTCTGGCAAAAACTCAGTGGCAGGCTCTCTGATCACCTCCCCAAGGGATGCAGCCTTGCTAGGCCACAGAGGAAGACAATGCAACCAGCCCTGATGAGACCTGATAAGCTGGGGTCAAATAGAAGGGGAGAAGACCTCTTCTAAAGTGGACTAGGGGAGGGGCATAGGAGGGAAGAGGGAGGGCAGGTAGGATTGGGAGGAAATGAGGGAATGGGCTACATCTGAGATACAAATTGAATAAACTGTAATAAATGATAATCATAAAAAACTTTTAAAATTAAGAAAAGTGGATAGACAGGAAGAATGAAGATAAGGATATAAAAAGTCAAAGAATTTAAGCCATTTGCAAACTCATCCTGCTAAATAAGATCTGTTGAACTACAGCCTGACACATGTACCTTGAATGTACTAACAAAATAATAGTAATAAATAATCCTCAATGCCACCAAGAAATACATTGGGTTTTAAGGTATATATGTAGATTTGACATAACCTATATTAAACTTAATGAATTAATTCTAGTTATATAATGGGAAACTAGCAAGAGCCAAGTTTCTCATAGAAATAAAGTTCAAATGAAAATACTAGAATAAATTTTCAACACTGGTTCAATTTTCCTTTATCTTTTAGATGTGAAAGATAGTAATGATTCATATATTGTCAATGGAATTCTTAATATATATATACATATATATGTATATATATTAGTATATTATATATTTCTTAGTATATCATCTATTTCTCAGTATATATTAATATATATGTATGTGTGTATATGTCTCCCAACTAAATCTTCTACACAACCGGCATTCATTTAAGTTAACTAGACCCAAAGCCTACATGTCCCAATGAATTTCTATATAGTTAGAATAAGCATTCTAAACCTGTGTAGCTTCACATTTGAATTCTCATTTTCACTATGTTGTATTTTTATGAATTTATTCATAATGAAATCAATAAATCCAGGACATAGTACTGAGAAAATTAATAGCCTTATATCCTTCTTTCATAACTCATATCTACTCCATTCTATGATTTTTATTACAATTTATTCACTTTGTATTCCCACTGCAGCTGCCTCCTTGTCTCCTTCCAGTCCCACCCATTCTCCCTCTTCTTCCCCTATGCCTTTTCCCTAGTCCCCTATAGGGGAGGACCTCTGCCCCTTCTATCTGACCCTAGATTTTCAAGAATTACCCAAGTCTCATCAAAGCTAGCTGCATCATCTTCCTCTGTTGCCTGGCAAGGCTGTACCACCCAGTGGGGAGGTAATCAAAGATCCAGCTGTTGAGTTCATGTCAGACACAGCCACTGTACCCCTTACTAGGAAACCTACTTGGAAACTGAGCAGCCAATGGGCTTCCTCTGAACAGGGGGCCTAGGTCCTTAGTTGGAGTATCGGTCTCTGTAGGTGCCCCGGGGCCCAGGTATTTTGGCTCTGTTGGTCTCCTTGTGGAGTTCCTGTCCCCTCCAGGTCTTTCTATCTCCATCTTCTTCCATAAGGATTCTGACACTCTGTCCAAACTTTGGTTATGAGTCTAAGTATCTCCATTGATACCCTGCTGGGTAGAAACTTTCAGAGGTCCTTTGTGGAAGGTTCTGTCCTGTTCCCTGTCTTCTACTTCTGATGTCTATCCTGTTTGCCTTTCTGAATAAAGATTGAGTATCTTCCTTGTTTTTTAGCTTCTTTAAGAGTATATATTTTAGAATTTTTATCCTATATTATATGTCTAATATTCACTGATTAGTGATTATATATCATATGAGTCCACTTCTGGGATACTTCATACAGGATGATATTTTTTCCATTTCCCACCATTTACCTGCAAATGTCCTTGTTTTAAATAGCTGGGTAGTATTCCATTGTGTGAATGTATCACACTTTCTGTATCCATTCCTCCATTGAGGGATATCTAGGTGGTTTCCAGATTATGACTATTACAAATGAAGCTGCCATGAACATGGTTGAGCAAATGTCCTTACTGAATGGTGGGCCATCTTTTGGGTATATGCCTAGGAGTGGTATAGCTGGATCTTAAGGTAGCACTATTATTTTAAAGATACATAAAATTGTGTGTGTGTGTGTGTGTGTGGGTGGGTGTGGATGGCTGCACCGGCATGAATGTCTGAATATACCACATGTGTGATAGAGGTTAGAGAATGGAATAATATCTCATGGAAATCGAGTTACGTTATAAGCAACCGTGTATGTCCTCAGCAAGAGCAGCCATCACTAATGTCTGTCGCATTCTGATTTTTGTCATGCCTAGAATTAATTTATTTCATTCAAATTCTTGAAAGCATGTTCAATGGAGTATAAAATCAAATTATTAACACCAATAACGTTTAGATCTCTGTATGTCCTGCATGAAAATGTGACTTGTTTTCTCTGTATACTGAGAACACATGGGCTGTTAGAGTCTAAGAAACACAGACAGACCTTGACTACATAATCATGACTTTTCAGGGACTTAGATGTAAATGGCTACCAGTCAGATAAATATCTATTACAGTAGTGCTTATATATTCTACAATAAAAAATAAAGCAGTAATTTTACAAAGGGAGCTCTTGAGGGGATGGTTAATTCCATAGAGGTCTCCAAGGGCCTCAGCGATGTGGGGGGAAACCAAAGATTTTTCAAACATTGAATTAATTATGAATATCACCTGGGAAATTATATTTTAATATTCTTTCCACAACCTTTCTGTATTTTTCATATTTTAGAATAAAAATATTTGCTAAAGTGATATTTAATAATTAAATCTATATGTTTATGATTCCATATCTCTAACAGAAGCTCCACAGAATCTTACTCTGTTGTATTTTTACTGGATGAATTTATCATGAGCATATACAATTTTTCTGTGGTATAATCCTAATAATCAGTTTTTGAATGAACAGTTTTAGAAATGAACATGTTAGCAAAATCCAGAAACAAGCGAAATATGCATGGTGATGACATTGAGCGTGTTCAAGGAACAGAAAGAACGCCAGTGAGAAGAAGCAGATGCACAGCTGATGAGAAAAGCACTTCCGCTTGGGGTGTCCTTTGACTGTTCCCCTTTGGTACCTGGAAAGTGAACATCTCGGTGAGTCACGTGGAGGAAGAGGCTGGAAGACTGAGGAATCACATAGCCCTCCAGCTTTACAAATTAAGCCAAGCTGGTGATTAGAAAACAGAATCTCCTCATGGATGCATGACAGGAAAAGAGACAAACACAAATATGGCGAGAAAGAACCAATTACAGAGCAAGGAATTCAAAAGTGCAGGAAGATACTGAGCTGTTCAATCCACTAGCAAATGTGGTTTAAGTTTACTCTCTGGTGACAGGAGGAGCCTTCCATTCTTTCTTCCTGTGGTAACTCTCTCCTCGGTTTGTCTCTGGGCTTGCGGTGGAGCTCTCCCTCAGTTCCAGGGTGAAGCAAGTGTCAGTCTTAGGTATATTAATAACTCACACCCTTTGGTTGAGGGAAAAACACAAGCCCACTACAACCAGCCACAAGGAGACCTAGCTGGGAAAAGGGAGAAATTCTTGAGGTTTCTTGGGAACTTGCAATTCATTTGGTTTTATCTCCTAGAACAATCATGCCCTGTGCAGAAGGTTAATTTCTTGATAAATAAGCCAACCTGGGGAGATGAACGGGACCACCTCGCCCTAATGGGGGAGCAGCCTTGCCAGGCCACAGGGGAAGACAATGCAGTCAGTTCTGATGAGACCTCATAAGCTAGGGTCAGATGGAAGGGGAGGAGGACTTCTCTTTTCCATGGACTTGGAGAGGGGCATAGGAGGAGATGAGGGAGGGAGGGTAGAATTGGGAGGGAATGAAGGACGGTGCTATAGCTAGGATACAAAGTGAATAAAAATAAAAATTTAATTAAAAAAAGAAGCAGATGCACAAAGACACTTGTTTAGCAGGTACCATGAGCTACTTCAGGAACTCAGGATTTTACCACTATTAGGTCCTATTCAAGCGCTAAGAATTATTCCAGAATGAGCTGTAGCATGAGCTCAGAATTTGAGATACTTTTTAAAACAAGCCTTAAATGTCCATGAGGAAAGCAGAAAATCAAATGTTTATACTAATGCTAACATTGCAGACAGGATTATGGGAACTAAAAAGGGACAAGGTAGGAAGACTAGACTTCTTATATTTCTTTTATTAATACATTTATTTAGTTGTATGCTCTATGTATGCATGTATGTTATTTAGTGGTACATTGTAATTAATAAGGCATAAGTTTTCTTTAGCCCCACTAGCTTCTAAAATAATTGTCACAGAGAGATTATTATATGTCTGACATGCTTAAAGTACAGGCAGTGGTGATGCATGCCTTTAAACGCAAAGCTTGGGAATCAGAGGCAAGTGGATCTCTCTGAGTCCAAGGCCAGCCCAGTCTACAAAAGTGAGTCCAAGTGAGCCAAGGTTCCATACTGAGAAACTCTGTCTTGAAAAAACAGATAGATAGATAGATAGATAGATAGATAGATAGATAGATAGATAGATAGATAGATAGATAGCCAGATAGATAGATGTTGACCATTCTGGGATGGATATGCTCCATCAGACCAAGTCCTCTTTCTCCATTTTCTCTTCCTGTCCTGGCCTTTTAGTCCTCTCTCCACCCCCAATCCCAGGAACCTAGAGTTTGCCTACCTTTCTTTGGACCAGTCATGGTCTTCAGCATCTTTTTTAGTCAATCACAAATAATTAGGGAACATTCCTTATATCACATGGGTACAGGAGATGGCTCAAGATTCAAAGCAATTCCTGTGGCAGGGCGGTAACCAGATCTCTGGAAACTGAAGTCAGTATATAAAAAAACCCTTCCAATATGTATGTGTGTATGTATGTGGGCCCTTATACATATATTCCAAGGTAGTGGTTCTGGAATATATAAGAAATCAGGCTGAGCAACCATGAGGAACAAACCATTAGGCAGCATACATATTTTAGAGATATACAGTACTAGGTATGGTGATGACTTCTAAAGAGGAAGATAAACATTATTAATCTACTTTATAATTTCATGTGAGCAAATGGGAAATAAGAATTTGTTTCTCCAAGGTCAGAAAACAGAATTAAAGGAAAATTAGAATAAGTTTCACACATGTTCAGATATCCAGGGGAAATGAAAATGGTGAGGTATTTTAGAAATTTTAACTACACTAATGGGCTTAGATGTAACGTCATAAATGATGATGTAAAGGCAAAATAATCCTGGACAAAGATAATACTTAAATTTAAGAGTTTTGCTGTCATCCTTTAGAAAAATAAACATTTACATAAGTCGAGAACCTTGAAATTTAAATTTAAAACACATGTAAATGCATACAAACTACAAAAGGCAGGCAAATGAGAAGTGAAGAAGGCAGAATAACCACAGACAGAGAAAAGAAATAAATATGACTTTCAAAGTTGTGTCAAGTTTCAAACATGACTCATGGACTGTTAGAGATAAAAATAATTAGTATGATTCAATTAGCAAGTAAACTCTACAATATTTAATAATAAAAATCAGTGATGATATTTCAGTGAATAGTGGGTATAAAATTTATATAATTCAAGAGGAAATACAAAGAATGGGAGTTGAATATGCATTATAATTACTAGTTGTCCAGACAAGTTCTAGAAGCAGAGTGATTAGTATTTTAACTGATATCCCATTAGATGTATTCTCCAGAAATACTGAGAATGTCATTTCACAAAGATTCCCTCATGATTCATATGTATAGAAGAACTCGAAAAATCCTTGTTTAAAAATCTCTTTTGGGTTTTATGAAGAATAACAGTAGAAAGTATCTGTCAATGGACAGAGAACATTTCTCATTAGACTGGGTGACTGATCAGGCAGGAAAAAAAAGAGTAACAATGTTTAGAAGCCTTTCAGTAGAGCAGAGCAACAACTGGAGTCCTGTAAGTAAGAAGAGGGATTCACATGGATGAGGCAGGACAGCTGCCAGAGAGAAGAATCAAGTTGCCTACTAATATCCATGAATAACTGCGAATCTTTTCTTCTGACTGAGGCGTGAAACAAAGGTTTCAAAGGGAGGTGACAAAAGCAGCAGGATATCAGCAAAGGCATGTGGGAATAAAATTTATAAATAAAATATTTGAGCAGGATATTAAAAAAGGAATGTCTAATATTAGACAAAGCGTGCTGCGATGCACAGAGTTTGCAGACAGCCCTTTAAATTAGTGCAGGTGGGTTTTAAATGACACTAAGAGGTAGTGCGCTTTCCTGAAAACAGGTTAATAAGAATGGCTAACTTAGAAGAAGATAATCAAGAAAGTGGACATGGGGTATGATGATCAATCCTCATTTAGAAAGACAAATGGGATGTGCATTGAATGTATGACAGGAGTCTACTGCAGAAGGCATCTGAAAGACTCTACCTAGCAGTGTATCAAAGTAGATACTAAGACTCATAACCAAACCCTCGGCAGAGTGCAGGGAATCATACGAAAGAAGGGGAGTTTGATGTGGAAAGGATAGGAACTCTACAAGGACCAAACATATCTGGGCACAGGGTCTTTTCTGAGATGGACACTCAACCAAAGACCATAAGAGGATAAAACCTAGAACCTCTGCTCGGATGTGACCCGTGATAGCTCAGTAATCAATTGGTTTCCCATAGTAAGGGAAACAAGGACTATTTCTAACAGGAACTCAATGAATGGCTCTTTGACCTCCCCACCTCCCAAGGGAGGAGCAGTACTGTTAGACCACAGAGGAGGACTTTGCAGCCAGTCCTGAAAATACCTGACAAAACGTAGTCATATGAAAGGGGAGGAGGTCCTCCCCTATCAGTGGACTTGGAAAGGGGCAGGGAGGAGATGAGGGAGGGAGGGTGGGACTAGGGAGGGAAGGAGGGATACAGCTGGGATACAGAATTAACAAAATGTAACTAATGAGAAAAATAAAACCTAAAAAAAAAAATAATAACTTTGCAGAGGGATGCAATTCAGTACACAGCAACATGAATTGTAAGGATATATGGAACAGATAGAAATGAAACAGTCCATAAGTTATTAATTATATAAATAAGAAAACGCATCATGAAAACTTTTAAAATGGGAGAAATACAATAAATATTAGGTGAATTTCGTTTTCCCGTTAATGACATGAGATCGTCAGAACCTGTAATACCACCAGGAAGGAGTTACAAAGATGGAGGAGGACGCATTCCTGCCGTGGTCTGCTTGAGAAGTGTGGCGAGGTGGCTGTTTATCAGTATGGTGTCTTGGTACAGAGAGGATGTATTTGACATAAATGAGTGGCCAGGCATTTTAAAAGATGTGTTCTCTTCAGAAGTCAATCTGGCACTCTCTCCGACAATTAGGAATAGAGCTTCCTCAAGATCCAGCTACACCACTCCTAGGCATATGTAAAAAGCTACTCAAGTATACAAGGACATCTGCTCAACCATGTTCGTAGCAGCTTTATTTGTAATATCCAGAAGCTGTATACAACCCAGATGCCTCTCAGTTGAGGAATGGATACAGAAGTTGTGGCACATCTACATAATGGAATATTGCTCAGCGATAAAAAACAAGAAAATCATGAAATTTGCAGGTAAATGTTGGGAACTGGAAAAGATCATCCTGACTGAGGTATCCCAGAAGCAGAAAAATACACAGGGTATATACTCACTCATAAGTGGATACTAGACATATAATATAGGAGAAACATACTGA
Source organism: Psammomys obesus (assembly GCF_907164565.1). Taxonomy (NCBI): domain Eukaryota; kingdom Metazoa; phylum Chordata; class Mammalia; order Rodentia; family Muridae; genus Psammomys; species Psammomys obesus. The sequence continues at coordinate 7,442,714 of NW_026585580.1, read as the reverse complement.
AATCTGTACACCTAAGGAAGCTAATCAGGAAGGAGGACTCTGGCTAAGATGCTCAATCCCCATTCAGAAAGGCAAAGAGGATGCACATTGGAGGAGAGAGAAAACAGGGAACAAGACAGGAGCCTACCACAGAGGGCCTCTGAAAGGGTCTACCTTGCAGGGTACCAAGCAGATGCTGAGACTCAGAGCCAAACTTGGGGTAGAGAGCAGAGAATCATATGAAACAAGTGGGAGATAGTAAGACCTGGAGAGGACAGGAGCTCCACAAGGAGAACAACAGAACCAAAAAGGCTGGGCACAGGGGTCTTTTCTGAAACTGATACTCCAGCCAAGGTTCACTCATGGAGATGGCCTGAAACCCCTGCACAGAGGTAGCCCATGGCAGTTCAGTATCCAAGTGGGTTCCAGAGTAATAGGAACAGGGACTGTCTCTGACATGAACTGATTGGCCTGCTCTTTAATTACCTCCCCTTGAGGGGGAACAGCCTTACCAGGCCACAGAAAAAGACAATGCAGCCACTCTTGATGAGACCTGATAGACTAGGATCAGAGGGAAGGAGAGGAGGACCTCCCTTTTCAGTGGACTGGGAGAGGGACACGGGTGGGGAAAGGGAGATACAGGGGGAAATACAAAGTGAATAAACTAATTAATGAAAATAAAAATAATTATTTAAAAAAGATGTGTTCTTAATAAACTAACAAGCCTTCAGTTGCAGATGAATATTACTTTTACCTCAAGTCAAAAGATAAATCATATCCACTTTCAATCTTCCAGAAATAACTAAAATAATTCAAATTAAGATACTTAAACAACAATCCTATTAAAAACACCATAGTCATTTAAAAAAAAATTTAATAGGAATCACAGCAGGGCTTCTCTAAAACAAATCACCTCTTCTATGCTAACAAGGTGCGTAGGTCCATACAGAACCGGCAGTGAATAAAAGGTGCACTCCTTTACACTGTATTGTAATTCAGTGAATTCTTTTGGTCAATCCTCTAATGAACTGTCATTTTTTTTTTCAAAGCACTTCCCTGTGAAATAACGTCATGCGGCAAGTTGAACATTTTATTCATGTAGATTCGTTTTGGTTCAATTTCTTGTAAGAATGCAGCTATTATACTCAAAGCATAGACCATACAAAGACATTGCCTAGTATGTTGGTACTTTGTCTTTTGTTCCTACAGGGAGGAATAGAAATGGTTGCTAGGAGCTCTGTAAAGGGCTTCAAAAGTAATGGAAGAAGCCAACACTAGGAAACTGAAGAGAGGCAGCAGCTTCTCCAAGCAAGCTTTACTATTATTTTTACTGTTTTTAAAGGGACACGATTGCGCCAAAGTAAACAAGTGATTCTTTTAAAAAAGGTTTTCAGTTACAGTTTTCTGGTAAAAGTAAAGCTACAGAATGGTGATATTCATATACACAGATAAAAGAAAAAGACTATTTTCAGCTATTAATTATAAACCTGTCTTAACAATTTTGATGTTGGTTTACTTATGTTTTTGAGTTGTGTCTATGCACAATATGAAATATTAATAGCTAAAATCCTGATTGTTAAATTTATTAAATGAAGGTTTGAAATAATCTGCTTTTCTACTAAAAATGAGAGTTGTACTATGATGGCAAGAAAAGCCAATATCTTGCTTTATTTTGGAGATCTGAATTTCCTCTGTAATAACTATTGTAGCTACTGTGTTCACAGTTGTGATTAATGAAGACTAACTTATCACATAACCCAAATTCCAGGATTCACATACGAAAAGATACATTTCTTCTTTGGGGTAACAGTAAACCAAAGAAGAGTGTTTCAGAATCTCACGGTAACACAAATGCATTATCATGCTTGGGTGTCTTAGTGGTATATCTTGGTTGTATTTTTAACTTGGAATTGAAACATTTCTCTTTTAAGTCAGTTATTTCACATTTGTGTGCTATAGATATTGTGTGGAACACACTCACATTGCAAATATGTAGTTTCAAAACTTCATCACAGATAAGTAGAACAGTAAACAAAAAATATCATACAGTCCAATGAGTCCAGCTTTGGTGAGAGTTCTAAAATTATTCAGTCAAGTCTTAGATACATGAGTTGATGCCTAGAGAAAAAGGAGGAAAAAGCAGAGAGATAGTAAGTTATTTGATAAATGTCTAGGGTGCACAATACCTTTGAATATCATCACTACTATAATTTCATGGAATTAGCACAATTTCAGCATTTAATAGTTAAATTTTAGAAATGTGTGAACTCTATCCTCCCAGGTAATAAAAAATAACAGATTTTATTCACAACTTAGAATGAACTTGTAACAATTTATTTTTAAAATTTCTCACACAATATTAAAATACCAGCAATACTGTAAGCACCTAAAACATTTCTCATATGCATTATATAATTTATGATAATTTGAAACATATGAAGTGAAAGATAATAAAAAGGACACAGATCATTTTGTTTTCTATTAACACCAAATGAAATTATACCTGTACTTCAATTTATTTGCTATGTGTTTAGCTGCCAAGATTTGATCAGTATAGATGACAGTGGTCGGAAAAAACATATGTCCAGAAGAAAAAGTAGCAGAATTAAGGACAGAAAATGAATGAGTATTATTACGTGCTCTGAAATACTTGAATTTCATTGGAAAAATAATGAAAAATTGGAAAAAATAGCCTTTTAAGCCATCTGATCAAGTTAAACAATTCTCTATTTTTAATGAATAAATATTATATCATTTAAATATAACACACAAGTCTTTAGCATTTGCTTATTTTTATCTATTTTTGATTTTTCAAGTAAGGGTATCTCTGTGTAATCTTTGCTGTCCAGGGCTCATATTGTAGACCAGGCTGTCCTCAGACTCACAGAGATCCTCCTACCTCTGCCTCCTCAGTGCTGAAAATAAAAGCATGTGACACCGCCGGCTGGCTAGTATTTATTTTTCTTTGAAATAGTTTTTGTGAATATCTGAGGTTCAAGCATCAGATACAAGCATGCTGACTGACACAGTTACTGTACTGGAGCAATCCATACTGTGGCTCTAAGAGCTCTGCAGCACTGTGTTTAAAAGTGGGGTTCTGCAGATGGGATTCTGTAAATGTTGTTTTGTTTCCTCAGAAGAGGAAGGGGACAGAGAAAGGGAAAAGAGGGTGGTAGTATGGGCTGGGTGGAGAGAAGGGAGGGGCTGTGATCAGGAAATAAATCTGAATAAATAAATCTATTTAATAAAAAATCACAGAAATAAAAAACACAGAAAATCTCAGGGCTATTAGTAACAACATGGGTCAGTAAGCTGATAAGTATTTCCACACGGCTAGAGATATTAATAAAACAAAGTTGCCATCAAAAGTATTAAGGACAGAATTTTTAAGAGGAAATATTTATTTTAGGAAGGTACTTATAGAAAAAAAGTTTAATGCATGAATGAGAGCAGGATTAGAAACATTAATATGTAAATCAAACTGGCTAACTGGTAAGGTCCATCCTTGGTGAAAAAGGTCAGAGTAAAGATGGAATAAAATTTGTTGATTGAGCAAGGAGCTAGTGACAATTTCTGGATTGGCACAGTTCAATGGTAAAAAAAAAAAAAAGCTGAAGAAATTGCAGCTCTCCTAAGAAGATACCCCAAAACAGCCAAGGAAAGCCCCAGTGAAGTGCAACCCGACTCTTCTGGTATCCAGTCCAAAATCTTCTAACACGTTTTCATGAAGACCGGATATAATTTATCCCATAATATGGATGCTTGGGAAGTAAATTTCACGTGTCAGAGAACAGATAGTATGCTCATTTTAGTTCTAGCTTCATCGAGAAAACAGCATATCTAGGTGACCATATTGAAGACAGATGTCCAAATTTTGAAAAAAAAAATATGTATATAAAATTTGTCTATCATATTATGCCTTATTAGGCTTGTTAGGTCTGTTAGGAAACACATAGTTTAGTAACTATTTTGCATATATAAGTTGACAATAAACCCTTAAAAATTCCCAACGACGGTGAAATAACTATGGCTATTTCAGCATCTCTGTTCCTTAATAGAAAGTCCAGTAGTAGAGGTATCTCTCATAGAGCCAAGATCGCTCTGGCTCAAAGAATCTAATCATGCATGAAAAGATATTTTAATGCTATATGTGAATATAATAAAAATCAACAGTTAGATGTGTATTTAACCCAAGAGTCTGAGTATATTAAAACAGTATAGATGAAATTTTGAACTATTTTTTTTTTTTTTTACTTTTCTCCCATACATTGCATCTCAAATGCAGCTTCCATTTTCTCCTCACACCCCACCGCCCTTCTCCTCCAATTCCATTCCTCCTCCATTTCTCTTTAGAAAAGGGCACAGCTCCCAGGGATATCAACCAAGCATGCCACATCAAGTCACAAGAAGACATTCCACTCATTCTAAGGCTGGGTAAGGAAACCCATCAGGAGGAAAAGGGTCCCAAAAGCAAGCAAAAGTCAGACAAAGCGCTCCCTGTTAGAAGTCCCACAAGAAGCCCAAGATACACAGCCATTTCATATACGCAGAGAGCCTAGGTCAGATGCATACAGGTGCTCTTATTTTCATTTCTCTCTCTGTGAACCCCTATCAGCCCTGGTTAGTTGATTCTATTGGCCCTTATCTTATAGTGTGCTTAACCCCTCTGACTCTCACAATCTTTCTTCCCCTTCTTTCACAGGATTCTTCAAGCTCCACATAATGTTTGGATGTGGGTTTCTCCATCAGTTCTCATCAGTTGCTGAGTGAAGCCTCTCTGATGTCAATTGCGCTAGGCTCCTGTCTGCAGTTATAGCAGAATATGATGAATAGTGTCAGGGGTGGCCCGGCATGGTTGTCCATGCCTGCAATCTCAGCACTCAGGGAGGCAGAGGTGGGTGAATCTCTGAAAGTCTGAGGCCAGCCTGCTCTACAATGTGAGTCAAGGACAGCAAAGACTACACAGAGAAACCTGTCTTCTCAAATCCAAAATCCAAAAACAAAACCAAAACAAAACAAAATAGTGTCAAGGTCAGTGGTGTGTGCCCTTTCATGGTATGGGTCTCCAGCTGAGCCAGTCACTGGTTGCTTTTCTCAAAATTTGCTTCATCTTTTCTACCTGAACATCTCATAGGCAGAACAAATTGTGTATTTAAGGTTTTGTGGCTGGTTTGGTATTACAGTCTCTCCATTGATGATCTTGCCTAATTACAGTAGATGGCCTTTTTAGTCTTCAGACACACATTGCTAGAAATCTTAGCCGGGGTCACCCTCATAGATTCCTGGGAATTTCTATTGTCCCAGGTTTCTAGCTTGTCCCAGGAATGCCCCCCCCAACCCAGTTGTCTCTCCCAATATTCTCTCTCTACCTTCTCCTCACCCCAGATTCATCTCTTCTGTTCCCAGCTGCATCCCTTCCTCAACACAGTCTCTTCCCTCCATCCACTTCGGGTGCCAAATCTATCTTCTTTTTTCCCTGAGATTCAAGTGTCCTCCTTAGGGTTCTCCTTGTTATTTAGCTTTTGGAGGTCTGCATTTTGTAGCATGATTATCCTGTTCTTTAGGACCAATATCTGCTTATAAGTGACCACAGACCCTGTTTCTCTTTCTTGGTTTGGGTTACATCACTCAGGATGATCTTTTCTAGTTCCATACATTTGTCTGCAGAGTTCATAATGTCATTTTTAATGGGTCAGTAATACTCCATTGTGTAAAGGTACAACTTTTTTTATCTTCTCTTTTGTTGAGGGATATCTACTTTTTTCCCAGTGTCTGATTCTTACAAATAAAGCTCCTCTGAACATAGGTGAGTCCTTGTGGTGTGGTGGAATAAATTTTGGGTACATGCCCAGCAGCGAGGTAGCTTGGTATTGAGGTAGATCTATTCCTTTCAGGCACACCCAGCATGAGTAAACTGCACCCTGCCCCATTCACTACCTTTTCCTAGCCCACAATCCTGCTTGTATTCCAGAAGGCCTGACAGTTCCAGAGACAACCAGGTATGACCTCCATTCCAAACCCTTACCTGACTGCCTAAAGCACACCCAACAATGATAAACTAAACCCCGTCCTCTTCACTTCATTTCCCAGCTCACCTTCCTGCCTGCTTTACCAGAGACTTCAATGGCACCAGAGGCAAGGTTAGCACCCAAAAACCCTGGAAGTCATGCAAGCCAAAAAAAACCCAAAATCCCAAGGGAAACACCTTACTGAACCTGATTAACTCACTAGTCACTAGAACCCCAGGCATCTCAGGCCATCAGAAGCCAGAGAGGAAACAGAAACCAAGAAAAAACCTCCCAAAAAACACCCATCCAAAAAAAAAAAAACAACTCAGAAATCAGAATCTAACACTATAGTAACTGCAAAACACAGGCAGCTAAATACCAGTATAAGAACACAATGAACACAAAGAAAGGGCAACATGGCACTATAAAAGGCCAGCTATTCTACTATAGCAAGCCCTGGATATCCTAAGAGTTAAAAGATAAGAAAATGAGCTTAAACCCAATCTTATGAAGGTGATAGAGACCTTTAAAAAGGATCAATCCCTGAAAAAAAAAGGTACAGGAAAATACAAACAGGAGAAGGAAATGAATAAATATGTCCAACACCTTAAAATGAAAATAAAAGCACTTAAAAAATACAAACTGAGGAATCCTTGAGATGGAAAATCTAGATAAGACAACAGAAACTACATATGCAAGCATCACCAAGAGTATAAAAGTGATAGAAGAAAGAACCTCAAGGGTAGAAGGCATGATAGAATAAATCAATACATTAATCAAAGAAAAGTTTAAATCTAAAAAAAAAAATTCTGACATAGACTATATGGGAAATATGGGATACTACGAAATGATCAAACCTAAGAAAAAGTGAATAGAGAAAGGAGAAGATTTCCCACTAAATGCCCAGAAAATATTTTCAACCAAATCATAGAAGAAAATTTCCCCAACCTGAATAAAGAGATACTTTTAAACCTATAAGAAGTTTACAGAACACCATATAGATTAGCGGGAAAAATGCCCCTCACCACATAATAATCAGAACAGTAAATACAAGAAAAATATTAAAAGCTGCAAGACTAAGTAAAATATAAAGGCAGACCTATCACAATTGTACCCAAATGCTCTACAAATGCTCCACAGACACTCTAAATGCCAGAAGAGCCTGGAAAGATAGCTTTCAATCTCTAAGGGACCACAGATGCCAGCCCAGATTACTATACCCAAGAAAACTTTCAATCACAATAGCTGAAGAAAACGAGATATTCCATGGCAAAATCGTATTAAAACAATATCCAGCCCTACATAAGATCCTAGAAGAGAACGTGTAAACCAGAAGGCGAACTACACCATAGAAAAAACAGGAAATAAATAATTTCTCAGCAGGGAATCACACACATACAATCACCACCAACATCAAAGCAACAACAATTAACAATCATTGGTCTTTACTATCTCTCAATATCAATAGATTTAATCTCCAATAAAAAAACACAGACCTGTTGGGCTAGGGTCAGATGGAAGGGGAGGAGGACTTCCCCTATCAGTGGACTTGATATGGGCAGGGGGAGAGATGAAGGAGGGATACTGGGATTGGGAGGGAATAAGGGAGGAAGTTACAGCTGTCATACAAAGTGAATAAACTCCAATTAATATAAAAAATTAAAAAAAAGACACAGACTTTCAGAATGGACGTGAAAACAGGATCCATCAGTCTATTGCATACAAGAAATATACCTTAACAACAAATATATTACCCCAGAGTCAAAGGCTAGAAAAAGATATTCCAAACAAACAAACCCAAGAAGCCACCTAGAGTAGCTAATGAAATAGATTTCATTATATCTAATGAAATAGATTTCCAAACAAAATTAATAGAAAGAGATAGGGAAGAACACTTCATACTCATCAAATGAAAAAAAAAAAATCCATCAAGATGACATCTCAATTCTAAATATCTATGCCTCAAATGCAAGGACACCCACATTTGTAAAAGAAACATTAGTAAAGCCTAAATCACATTTTGAAACCCCCATATTAATTAGGAGACTTCAACAACCCTTGCTCAACAAAGGACAGGTCATCCAGATTAAAGAGAAAAAGTGGAACTAACAGATATTTACAAAACATTTCATCCCAACACAAATAAATATACCTTCTTCTGAAGCCCTCACAGAACCTTCTTCAAAATTGGCCAAATAGTGACAATTCAATTTTCAAGAGAAAGAAAGAAAGAAAGAAAGAAAGAAAGAAAGAAAGAAAGAAAGAAAGAAAGAAAGAAAGAAAGAAAGAAAAAGGAAGAAAGAACTGACCCCTTGCATCTTATCACACTACCAAGGATTAAAGCTGGAGTTCAACAACAGAACAACAGAAAAAACAGAAAGCCTACAAAATCATAGAAACTGAACATCTCTCTGCTCAATGACAATTAGGTCAAGAAAGAAATTAAACCTTTCTAGAACTCAATGAAAGTTAATGACCACCACATCCAAACTTATGGAACAGTCCTAAGATGAAAGCAGTCCTAAGAACATCCTTTATCTTTATACATAATGCCCTTATTAAAGTTAGGAAAAATTTTTATATGATTTTGTTAAATCATTTTTTGAGCAAGGATTTATTTACTTCCTCCCATTATTTGTTTGTGTTTTCCTGGAATTCGTTAAGAGATTTATTAATTTACTCCATTTTTTGTGCTTTACTGGATTTCCTTAAATGATTTATTATTTTTTTCTTTAAGAACCGCTATCATTTTCATAACATCAATTTTAAGGTTGTTTTCTTGTGCTTTCAGTGTGTTGAAATATGCAGGGCTTGATGTCATAGAATAGCCTGACTCTGGTGGTCCCATATTGCTCTGACTTTGCTGATTGTTTCCTTACACTAGCATCTAGGTATTTGAGTTTTGGATAAATGTTAGTATACATACTAATTTCTGAATTTATCTGTGTTGGATAGATGTGTGTTGTTTCTTATTTTTTGATTCTTTTTTTGTCTTCTGGTCTTTTTATTCTATATTTCTGATGAAAAGTGTGACTGACCTCTGGTCTAGCAGGGCATCTCTGCCAGAGCTGTGGGCTAGAAATCTATCAGTAAGCATGACCTTTGGTCCAGCAGTGGGTCTCTGTTTTTTTTTTTTTTTTTTTTTTTTTTACTGATATGACTTGTATCCGTTCTAATCATCGTGGCCTGCTTGTGAGCAAAGGATATCTGCCTGTGTAGTGGAATTTTTAACTTTTAGAATTTTTTATTTCTCTAAGTAAATTTAAAGTAATATTTTTAATATTGAACATTGAAAATTAAAAACTAGATTTCACATGCAAGAAAACAGATTTATTCTATTGGCTTATAGAAGAGCAAGTATTTGGTTAGCTTATTTGAGAATATGTTAAACATACTCAGCAATTACAGATAATTAACAGAAAAGGCCCTAGACAACTTTATGATGTGATGTTATCCTGGTCATTATTGAATGGAAATCAGTTGGGGTTAATGTTCAATCTATAAGGAATCGATCTGAAATCTAATAAGATTTTAATAACTTTATTGCAATGAAAGATGATATGTAAATCTCTATGTCCATGTTTCTGCAACACTATTGAATGAGAACAAGAGACTTGAAATTTATATTTGCTGTAATTCATTTCAGATAAATAAAAAGAACTGTATTAATATTTACATCATGTGAATATGTATTAATATATACATCATTTATTCATTTATAAATGAGTATTAATCTATTTAGCATTAAAATACAAATGAAAAACCATGAATTTCTCTTAATGTTAAATGGGATTTAATGTTTAGTAAGCTAGCAGCTTAGTTTAGGTACTGAGCCTTACCACTCGGTTAGAGTGGTTTATGGTCTCCCGCATGAATGTCTTGTGGTGCTAAGCTTTCAAGTATTTAGGTTTGTCTTTTATTTTGTCATTTTATATCTAAATATAAATTATGATCTGCCATAAGGTCAAGCAAACCAAAGTGCCATGAGGGGACTGGAAAGCAAGTCCATCTTCTGGCTGTGAAGACAGTGGCATTGGATGTTGGATGGAGACAGTCAGTTTTCTCTATTCCTGACTGGGTACTTACCTTACAAAAGATGTTGTATGCTCATGCACCTACTGAAAGTACTGAGCAGACTCCTGGGATTAAAAATGAGTACAGGAAGTTAGGAGGGAAAAGTGTTTGGACTAGTATGAAAGAACATGGAGGAAAGGGAATGATGGTGGATCTTATCAAAATATTATATTTATATATAATAGTCTCCAACATTGATTTTTTTTCTTACATAATATTTTTATTGTTTAGTTGGGAATTTCACATCGTGCACTCAAGTCACAATCACTTCCCAGTCCTCCTAAGTCTGCCCCATGACACCTTTGTGATGTTGTACCACAAGGAAGAGAAAGAGGAAAAGAAGAGGAGAAAGAAAGAAAGAAAGAAAGAAAGAAAGAAAGAAAGAAAGAAAGA
>NW_026585580.1:7428134-7432250 GCF_907164565.1 Psammomys obesus | reverse complement strand
AAAGAAAGAAAGAAAGAAAGAAAGAAAGAAAGAAAGAAAGAAAGAAAAAAAGAAAGAAAGAAAATCCCACATATGTTACCCATATACTCACTGGAGTATGGTCAGTCCCTTAAAGAAAACTGAATTATTCCCCACCTTTACGGCTGACAGAATCCATCACCTGAAGACATGCTGATGTCTATGAGTCATGCTTGTACTGAGGTCCATGTCTGGGCCTATGGTCCTGTTGAAGGTGGGGATCATGTTGATGTCCTTGCCTATGTTACCATCAAAGGACACTCAGATTAATGTCCTTGAGCTAAGTTATCACTGAGCGCAATGTGAAGGTCCATGCTCTGTGCTTCCACTTGAAGTTATGTTAATGTCCATGGACAGAGCTGGCACAGGGACCATATAGGAGTTCATGGCCGATTCCCCCTAAGGCCTTGTGCTGTCCCTGGCCTGTGCTGTCACCTAGGGCTAGGAAGGTGCCCGTGTCTTTTGCTGAAGCACTGAGCCATGCTGATGTCCTTGGTATGCCCCCAGAGAATATGATGAGATCCAGGGCATGTGCTGAAGCTGATGTCCATGTGTCTGTCCATGGTCCATGCTGTTGCCAGAAGCCATGTGGAAGTCTATGATCCATAACCCACTTTCTGTAAAGGGTAAGACAGCTACATTTGCAGTGTTATTAATGACTGAAGACTCACAGTTGAGAAATAGGGACATAGAGGGATTTTGTGATAATCCCTTCCCCCCAACCTTACCTTCAAAACCCTAATATATTAAACAGAAAGCCATTGATGAGAATTGTGAGGGTTTTTGTTTATTTTTAATCTTATTTTTATTTATTACAATTTGTTCACTTTGTATTCCAGCTGTAGCCAACACCCTAGTCCTCTCCCAATCCGGCCTTCCTTTCCTCCCTCATCTCCTACCATGCCCTTCTCCAGGCCACTGATAGGCGATGACCTCCTCCCCTTAAAAAGAATTATTAAAAATTGTGATATGTATGCTGAACTGTAACTCAAATATTGATTTTTAAAACTATATAAAATTTCATATTTTTATAAAATTACAGTATAATTGCATCATTCATTCATTTCCTTTTGCCCTCTGAACCATCTCACATATTCTTTCTTGCTATCAAATCAATAGCCACTTTTTCATTAATTGCTGTTACATGCCCATATCAATACATAATTATATATTTGTGCAGAATGTCACTTGTATATATCTTCTCAGAGTTGAACATTTTGAGAACAGAACAAATAGTCTTAACCAAACAATATACATTTACACACATATATATACATATAAGTTATGCATATCTCATATATTAATATATCTATATATTAGTATCTATAAATATATACACATTTTCCCCAAAATGATTCTTCATTCTAAAGTTCCCAACAATTCTAAAAATATTTGTTTTATAACATTTATGAAATAATAATTAAAGAATTAATGTCCAAATCATGTAAGGGATTTCATATCTATAATCTCAGCACTCAAGAAATTTAGGCAGAAAAATATCGACAAGTGTGAGACAAGGCTGGCCTATATTGTGAATTTGAGGATAGCCTGAACTTCAAATTGAGTCACTGTCTGAGAAAAATGTTGCAAATGAAAAAAAATGTTGAGAAAAGTGATTCACCGTTATAATAAGTCTATTTAATATTTCCAGTGTGGCTATCTTGTGCCCAACACAGCTGTGCATTGCTTTATTTATTTACTTATTTAAATCTCAAATACTTTCTATGAGGTAGGTACTTGCCATTAAATCTATAATTTAGTATTAAAATAAAGTAACTGCCCAATTCAGGAAAATGTAATTGTATACCAAATCTTTGTTCCTTGTACCAGATAGATACTATGGAGTATATACACACGATGTATGCTATACAAATAACTTTAAACAAATAAATAAACAAAATAATAAATACATATAGAACATAATTTATGGTTCTTATTCTTGTTCTTTCTATTTATCAGTGTAGAAGATAATGAACCATGTCAGATACATAAACTGATTATTTCCCTTAAACTGTACTTTTGGTCTCAGTTAGTCACAAGTTTAATTAGTAAATAATTCAAAAAAATTATTGTTGTTAAGAAAATGTCAGTGAAGGCATTTTCCTTACTATAAGGCAACCTGAATGAAATTGCAATGAAGACATCGAAAAACTGTCAAATACCTCAAAGAGACACCTTGATGGATCCTTTTCTAATAAATCCCCCTCCTGAGGCAGCAATATCAGAGGTGGTTATAAATAAAAGATGTTCTAGAACATGACTTCTGGCAATAATTAATTGAGAAAGAAATTACTCGGGGCCGGATCATGATGTACAAACAGAAACAAGATACTTGGATCGCCCTTTTAATAGCCACTAAAACCCAACAGGACGAAGTCACTTATCCTGCTAGCCTCTAGGGTTTTCTCACTGGATATACAAGCTAGAGGAAAAACCAGAGAGGCAAGTTCACTTGATGAACCTCTAAGCAGCCATAGGCTTGAAGCTGCTTATAGCCGGTCACTCCCATCTAGCCAGCCCGTCGTCACACAGTTTTCCATGGCAAACAGTGACAAATAACTCCCACACAAGCCTACTTACATAGAAAAATGAACCTGTGAATTTGCCTTACTATCAGCAACTCCAGTTTTCAGCTAACAAAGTTTTTTTAGGGGACAAAATCCTTAAAAATAAATGAATGAGGGTCTGAAGAAATCCAAAGTGTGTACAAAGCACGGGTTTCTCTTTTAGAAGACTGAGATTTGATTCCCGGCACATACATGGTGGCTCACAACCACATGTAACTCCATTTCCTGGTTGTTTGAGGTCTCTTTCTTCCCAGGGGTCAGAAGAATACATATGGTATGTACACATATATGAAGGCAATTATAAATTATAAAATATATATTATAAATATACATACATATTCATACATGTATATATGTGTGTGTGTATACCAATATTTGTAGTAATATTTGTACCATGGCAAGTGATCTGTCAGGGTGTACCATTTCATTGATAGGACATTAAAGTGTAAGGAAGAGGGAACAATATTTTTGAACTACCCAATTGTACATGTTAAGGCCTTGTGTCAGATATACGGCCTTGGCTCCCAAATATTTGTTTCTATTTTTTATTTAGTAGGTGGTGGCGTACGCATGCAGAAGTCAAAGGACGGCAGGCAGAAGTGGTCTCTCTCCATCCAACTGGTGAGTCTAAGGGAGTAAAGTCAGGTTGCAGGCTTGGTGACAACTGTCTATAGCCACTGAGACAGCTTACTCACCCTTCAAATGGCCTTTTAACCCAGGAGCCTAGTCCTCTGTTTTTGTATCTCCCAATAGCTGCTGCTTAAACTTACTCTGCTCACACTTTTGAAATGCATTTTTCTACAACCCCCACTTATATTCTTTTCTTTTAACCACTGGAAGTTGTAAGCAGAACCAGTACTGTTACCGTGTACAATCCAGCACACACACCCAGTTTCCCTTTAACTGTCCTGTATTCAGAACAGTGTCTACAGTGTCTGCTGTGCCCTCTGTGTGGAATACACCCCTTCTTGTTCCTCAATATCCTCTTCAGCGAGGCTGTCCTTCTCAGTGTCCTGTGTATCAAGATTTTGCTCCTAATGCATTCCCTGCACTCTAATTGCTATAATTCCCATTACCTTGTACCTAAGATTATTTTTCTACTCTGTTATTCTTCTTGATTGACCAGCTCCAGGTTAATTAATGTGTATATGATGATTTAGCAAACAAAATCAATGCAACTTGTTCTGTAATTACTACTGTTTCTTTTAGGAGAATTGTTCCTCCTTTAAAAACCTCATTGTACTATAATATCTCTCTTAAACATTTGTTCATTACATAAAATTTTACATTAAAATTATATCTGTTTAGAAGAGGTTTGCTTCAATCTGTGCAGCATCATAAAAAGATGTGCTTTGAATTATCTACAGATATCAATAGTTTTTATTCATAAATGAAGAATTAATTCAGAGTAGGTTTAAATTTGAACTGGCAATTTTAGTGATTAAAAATCACTGAAAATCACTAATTATTTTGAACTTAAATTTAAAATATATATATATATATATATATATATATATATATATATATATAT
>NW_026585580.1:7417907-7428034 GCF_907164565.1 Psammomys obesus | reverse complement strand
ATATATATATATATATATATATATATATATATATATATATATATATGAAGTTAAATGCACAGTATAATTCCTCATGTTTTTCTGAATCCACAAAGGTCAAAAACAACTTACCACTGGGTTTACATTGGATTAAAATGAGCAAATATTTCTGTAGACATGTTCTTGTCAATTAAAAACAATTTTTAAATGTGAAAAAGGAAATTCTCTTTAGATTCTTTCTGGAACAAAATCATTCTGTAAAATGGCATATTATAAAACTAGTTAATCAAAATATTCATATCCATGGACAAAGCAGATACTTTTTATACAACATAGTAAAAAGAACAAGAAGTGGAGTGTATTGATAGTTTCAAAGATGCTTAATTCTCATTCAGAAAAGAAAATAAGATAGACACCAGAAGCAGTAGACGAGAGGGAACAGGACTGCAGTCTACCACAGATGTTCTCTAAAAGACTCCAACCAGCAAGGGATCGAAGCAGAGGCAGAGACATGCAGACAAAGTTTGGACAGAGCTCAGGGAGTCTTACAGAAGAATGGATATATAGAAAGACCCAGAAGAGACAAGAGACCAAAAAGTCAAAAAAGCAGGGTCCACTGGGGATTGCAGAGACTGATGAATCAACGAAAGACCATGCATAGAGTGGACATAGACCCCCTGCTCAGATGTAGCCCATAGACAAAGCTTAGTGAGGACCTGAGAGAAAGGAGAAAGCCAGCTCAGGTGATGTTCCTGAGACAGTAGCAGTGAAAGTGAAAGACATAAGGAGTTTTGGGTTTTGTTTGTTTGTGTTTGCTTGTAGAGAAAATATGGTTTTTGAGAGATCAACTCAAACTTTTGAGAGAAAAGAGAGATCAATTAAAAACTACTACAAGCATTTTCTTTTTTTAATTTGTTTTTTCAATGTGTTTTATCTTGGCTGAAAATAGCCTGATTAGGAGTGAAATGCCGGAACAGCTGGACATTGCTATAGGACATAGGAAATCTGACACAACTGAGGGACAAGGCTACAAAACTCAGAAAACAAAACAAAACAAAAAAGCCCAATCAAACAAACAAAAAACTTATTCCTATTGAGCCTCTCATAACCCTCATTGAAGCTCACATAACTTAAAAGACTGAAATCTTTGAAACTAACAAGACACAGGAGGCAGTTTACCAAGTTTCCTGTCCAACTGCTAACCAACTGCTCCAAAAGAAAGCTATCTTCACTGGAACAGCCTTCCAGGTAGACAGAGAATGCCACAGAAATACCTTTTGTGGGTATTTATTGTCAGGTGAGCTTTTCAGTAATGTCGCGGTTCTTAAAGCATGTATGCTTCTGCAAGAAAACCATCCCCTGTTCTCTGAGTAACAGCATGAAACTCCTAAGTTTACCAGTCTAGATTTGGATGCAGTTTTCTTTAGTGTGTCTGAGGAAATAGATGATTGACTATTTCCTTTAAAGAAAACTAACAAACTATATCTTGCCAGGTTCACATATCATCAGGTAAAGTGACCGTGGGATATTAAAAATTTGTGACTCTTATGAACATGTTTATTACAGTATCAGAAGGCAAAAGTCTAGAAGTGTTTCACAGGTTGATAATGAGGTGATGGTTCTTCACTTTATTTCATTCTGTGTGCATGCTTGCTCATATTTGTGTCTACAGACTCATATGTACACATTTGTTTTGCTCCTAGAGAAGTCACAGAATATCACCCCAATAACCCTTTTTAATCTTTCTCTCACTCACAATTTACCTCTTTTTCTTCCAACAAGTTTTCCTCAGGTTTCATGAGTATGTTCTGTTTGACTCGGCATGTTCAATGAAAATCCCTTGTCAGGGCATGAATGGGAATTTACTCACCTGAGCCAAGGTAACATCAGTTGCTACACCAAAATGCTCTCACTTTCCTCACAATACATTAACTGCTACTATGCTACTGGTCTCCCAAAGGACTGGCAGGACCTTAAGGAGCCATCCCACATTGATAACAAAATCTTGACATCCCCGATCTTGTGCCATGCTCCTGGAAACAATCAAAGAAGCAGTGACTCTATGTGTTCAGCGGCAACATCATGTCCAGAAGTTGCCTATTACTTTCTCCATGTTCTGGTTCTTGTATTATACTCACGCCCTGTTCTATGAAGTCTCCGGTGCCTTTCAGGGCTAAAAAAGATGTTCAGTTTCTGAGCTGAGTGTTTCATCATTGCTTATTGTCAGGCTTTTGATGAGTCATAGTTTTGTTTTTTAATTGACCCCTACCTGCTGCAGCAAGGTGCTTCTCTGATGGAAACCAGAGGCTTCACTAGCATGCGTGCATAATCCAGAATAGTTTAGAAGGTAGTTTTATAAAGTGCTCATTTAACAAATAAAGGACAGTCAGTTTCCTCCTACCACCAGTGACCCCCCCAGCCATGCATAAGTCAACAGAATGTGTTCTGAGTTGTCTCCTGCGGAGCAGATCTCCAATCCAATCACTAAGTGGCTGGTGACCTCCATAACACTCACACCACTAATGCACTTCTCCGTTGCTCAGAGGTGTCACACTGAGTAACACCACTTTGAGAGCTAGCCAACATGGGAGAAGCTCACAGCTCAGCACTATCTTGTTTTCATGTTCTATAATAAACTGGGTGGAATCTTCAGCAGTAAAGCCTCACTCATGTTCTATCATGTAACTCCTGTGGTTTAAATAAGAGTGTTTCCCGCAGGCTTATATGTTTGCATGCTAATCTCCTGGAAATTCAACCCTTTGATATCATTAGAAAGCTTAGGAGGTGTGGCAGTGTTGCAGGAAATATGTTATTGGGTCTGAATTTTTATGTGTCAAAAGCCCATGCCAAGCCTCGTCTCTCTCTCACAGACACCATGTAGCTATCAGCTACTGTTTCCTTGTACATGTTACCATGTGCTCCATGCTAGCTATCATGGTGATAATGGACTAAACTGTAAACAACTCCCCAATTAAATGCTTTGCCTTATAAGAGCTGCTTTGGGTTTTCAGTCTCTGAAGAACCCCCAAGGCCCTTCTCATATGTAGCTCATAGACTCAGTCTCCAAGTGGGCTCCCTAATAAGGAAAGCAGGGGTTGTCTCTGTCATGAACTCAGTGGCAGACTTTTTAATCACCTCCCCTTGGGGGGAGGAGCCTTACCAGGCCACAGAGGAAGACAATGCAGCCAGTCCTGATGAGACTTAATAGGCTAGGGTCAGATAGACAGGGAGAAGATCCTCCCCTAATAGTGGGCTAGGGGAGGGGCATAAGGGGAGAAGAGGAACTGCAGGCTGGATTGAGAGGTGAGGGAGGATATATGCAAAGGGGATCTTTTCTTAATCCTTGATAGAAATATAAAATGGTTCAGACATTGTACAAAATAGTGTGGCAGTCTCCTTTTCTGTATTCAGTAGTTATTTCAAGACAGCTGCTTACTTATGAAGATTTACATATAGGAATCTCTGACTAGTGAGATCATTCAATGTTTCTTTTTCTGAGTTTTGTTATCTCACTCAATATGATCTTTTCTAATTCTATCGATATACTTGCAAACTCATGATTTCATTGTTATTTTTTACATTTTTATTATTATTTATTGCAATTTATTTACTTTATATTCCATCTGTAGCCCCTCCCTTGTCTCCTCCCAACAACACCCACCCCACTCTTCATCTCCCATGCCCCTCCCCTAGTTAACTGATATGGGAGGACCTCCACCCCTTCATCAGACTTTAGCCTATCATGTCTCATCAGGACTGGCTGAATTGTCTTCCTCTGTTGTCTGGTAAAGTTGTCCACCCTTTAGGGGAGGTGATCAAAGAGCCACCCACTGAGTTCATGATAGAGATAGTCTATGTCCACATTACTAGGGAATCCTCTTGGATACTGAGCTGCCAAGGGCTACATCTGTGCAAGGGTTCTAGGTTATCTCCATGAATGATCCTTGGTTGGAGTATCAATCTCAGAAAATACCTCTGGGCCAATATTTTTGGTTCTGTTGCTCTTCCTGTGGGGCTCCAGTCCAGGTCTTTGTATCTCCCACTTCTTTCACAAGATTCCCTGTATTCTGCCCAAAGTTTGGCTATTAGTTTCAGCATGTGCTTTGATACCCTGCTGGGTAGTCTTTCATAGGCCTTCTGTGGTAGGCTCCTGTCCTGTTCCCTATTTTCTCCCTCTTCTGATGTCCATCCCATTTGCCTTCATGAATGAGGATTAAACATTTTACCCAGGGTTCTCCTTTGTACAGAATTTAGTGTGATTATCCTATATTATATAGCTAATACCACTTATAAGTGAATATATACCATGTGTGTCTTTCTGTTTCTGGATACCATCACTCAGGATGATCTTTTCTAGTTCCCATCATTTGCCTGCAAATTGCATAATTTCCTTGTTTATAATGGCTGAGTAGTATTCCATTGTGCAAATGTACCACAATTTCTGTATCCATTCCTCAGCTGAGGGACATCTGGGTTGTTTCCAGGTTGTGGCTATTAAGACTAAAGTTGCTAACAACCATTGTTGAGAAAATGTCCTTTCTGTGTACTTGAGCATATTTTGGATATATGCCTAGGAGTGGTATGGCTGAATATTGAGGAAGTGCTATTCCTAATTTACTGAAAAAGTGCCAGACTACTTTCCAAAGTGGTTGTACAATTATACATTCCCACCAGCAATGGAGAAGGGTGCCGCTTTCTCCATATCCTCTCCATCATGTGTTGTCAATTGAAATTTTTATCTTAGCCATTCTCATGGGTGTGATTTTGATTTGCATTTTCCTGATTACTAAGGACTTTGAGTATTTAAGATTTTCTCTGCCATTTGATACTCTTCTATTGAGAATTCTGTGTTCAGATCTGTACCCATTTTTTAACTGGAAGACTTGATTTGTTGTTGTTTAACTTCTTGAGTTCTATTTTTTTTTAGCTCCCTGTCAGAGACTTTGTGAATATCCTTTCCCATTCTATAGGCTGTTGTTTTGTTCTGATGACAGTGTTCTTTGCATTACAGAAACTTTTCAGTTTCATGAGGTCCCATTTGTTGATTGTTGCTCTTAGAGCCTGTGCTGTTGTTGTTCTATCCAGGAAGTTGTCTTCTGCGCCAATAAGTTCTATGTTCTTCCTCAATTTTTCTTCTAACAGGTTGGTGTGTCTGAGTTTATGTTGAAGTCTTTGATCCACTTGGACTTTAGTTTTGTGCAGGGTGATAAAAATGGGTCTATTTGCATTTTTCCACATTTAAACATCCAGTTAGACCAGCACCATTTGTTGAAGATGCTATCTTTTTTCCGTTGTATGATTTTGGCATCTTTTTCAAAAATCAGTGTGTGGGTTTATTTTTGAGTCTTCCATTTGAGTCCATTATCCACCATTTTGTTTATATGCTAGTACCATGCAGTTTTTTTATTACTGTTTGTCTATAGTACAGCTTGAAATCAGGGATGGAGATAACTCCAGAAGATCTCCTATTGTAGGGAATTGTTTTAACTATTCTTTTTTTTTTTAATATTTTTTGAACTGAAAATTTTATGATTTCATTTTCCAAGTATATGTTTTCTCTCATACAATACATACTAACAGCAGTTTCTGCTCCCCTATCCTGAAATTCACCCTCCACATCTCTCCTCTCCCTCAGCCCTAATCCTCTTCGGTTTCCCTTGAAAATGCAGCAGTCCTTACAGGGATACCAACTGCACATGACATAACAAGGTACAATAAGGCTAGACACAGATTCTTATATTGAGGCTGGATGCAGCAATATGTTAAGAGAAAAAGTGTCCCAAAAGCAGGCAAGAGCCAGAGACCACACACCACACCATCACTCCCAATGTTAGGAGTACCATAAGAACTTTAAGCTAAACAAGAATAATCTATCTATCTATCTATCTATCTATCTATCTATCTATCTATCTATCTATTATCTATCTATATTATAGAATACCTCCATGCAGCTAAAGTAGACAGCCAATTACTGGTCTAAATATTGGCCCACTCCATGCCATGTAGGACAGTGCCTGAATGGCTAGGAACACAGAGCTGAAGAGCCCAGCATCCTGGGATGGAACCAAGTATGACAGGCCAGAAAAAAATGTCAATGAAATGATTCCTGATATTCTACTGTACTCACAGTCAGGTGCAAAGACCAATCGTCATTGAAGAGGCTTCACCAGGAAACTAATGGAATCAGATGCAGAGAGCCACAGCCACAGGTTGAGCCTGGAGAACCCAGTAGAAGAGAAGAAGGAAGAATTGAAATAGGCAGAGAGTGTGCGGACACCAATAGAAAATCTAAAGAACATGCTCACACAGTCAACAAAGCAGGGATCATAGTGACTCACAGAGACTGAAGGGGTGATTATGGATAATTGAGATATTTTGAAAGACAACTTGTTTATATTCTTTTTTTTAAATTTTTTATTAATTACACTTTATTCATTTTGTATCCCTCCATAAGCCCCTCCCTCCTCCCCTCCTGATCCCACCCTCCCTCCCTTTTCTGCATGCATGCCACTCCCCAAGTCCACTGATAGGAGAGGTTCTCCTCTTCTTTCTGATCTTAGTCTATCAGTTCTCATCAAAAGTGGCTGCATTGTCCTCTACTGTGGCCTGATAAGGCTGCTCCCCCCTCAGGGGGAAGTGATTAACGAGTAGGCCAATCAGATTATGTCAGAGACAGTCCCTCTTCCCATTACTATGTAACCCACTTGGACACTGAACTGCCATGGGCTACACCTGTGCAGGGGTTCCAGGTCATCTCCACGAATAGTCCTTGGTTGGAGTATGAGTCTCTGGGAAGTTCCCTGTGTTCAAATTTTCTTGTTCTGTTGCTCTCCTTGTGGAGTTCCCGTCCCCTCCAGCTCTTACTATTTCCCACTTCTTGCATAGAATTCCGTTCACTCTGCCCATCAGTTGGCCATCAGGCTCAGCATCTGCTTTGACAGTCTATACTGCAGAAGCTTTCAGAGGCCCTCTGTGGCAGGTTTCAAGGTTGTTTCCTGTTTTCTTCTGGCTTTCAGAGGCCCTCTGTAGCAGGTCCTGAGGTTGTTTCCTATTTTCTTTTTCTTCTGATGTCCATCCTCTTTGCCTTGTGCCTTTGACAACCTACCCTCCTTTAATTATAGCACCAAACATTTTTTTTCTGTTGTTTTTAATTCAGTTTTATTATTACTTCTCCTGTGGGTGTTCACAGTATTCAGGACAGGCTACACTGTATTAGTGCCAAATTAGTGTTTTCCTCCTTTGTATTATTATTCAGAACTTTACACTTTACCTTCCTAACTTTCACTGTGAGTTGAGTACTGTTGCAACTATAGTCACTTTTCACCGGTTCACCCACTACTAAAACAGGGTATGAGTTGACTACACAGCAGCCCTTTTCCTCAGCACCAGTTCTCTAGGGGACACGAATAGTATTGTTTATATTAGTATGCTATTATTTACATATATATGAGTACTGATTCATAAGAAGAAAGTTGTCATGGTGGGATTATTAGTGAATTGTAGATTGTTAAATATAAACTACAGGAAAGTAACATGCACAGGAGGAGGAATGGTAGAATCAAAGACAGAAAAGTGTAGGGGATCAGAAAATATGCTGGTTTAGTTAAATGTATATTGGAAAGAGGGAAGTACACTTATGCATTTGATTGAGGTAGAACAGTTTCATTTCTCTGGAATTTGAGTCATGCAGAGCCTCTAAGCCATGGTGACATCTATTGTTTTAGAGATGTAACAGAAAGATGACATGATATGGGGAAAAATAGAAAAAATAATAAATAGAAACAGTGAAAGATAGGGGTGGCTTGCTATCTATGTTCACCTTGCATATTGCATAGATATAAAAATACTGTAAGGGAATCAAAAGTGAGTGGAAGCTGACCTTTGAAAATGTGTTCGTGTGTTTGTCTGTCAAGCAATCTCTCATACTTGCACGCAGTAGGAGGATATAGTTTCTAAGTGCACTCTCAAATTTCAAATGGTTTTCAGGTAAACATGGTATTACTCTAGAGAGTTTTATGTCAACTTGATACAAGCTAGTATCACTTTAGAGGAGAGAACCTTAATAGAGAAAATACTTCTGTAAGTTCAGGCTGTACCTAGTTATGGATAGTGCCACTTCTGGGAGGGTGATCCTGGTTTCTATAGCAAAGTATGCTGGAAGAGCCATAGGAACAAGCCAGAAATCTGCATTCCTCCATAGCCTCTGCCTCAACCCCTGCCTCCTGGTCCCTACCCTGCTTCAGTTTCTATTTGGCTTCCTTCAAGGGACTGTAACTAAAGATATATAAGCCAAATAAATATTTTACTCCCCAGGGTACATAGTTCATCACAACCCTAGCTAAGGCAAATATACCTTTTAAACTCAAATAGAAACCTTAAGCTGGACTGTAGTGTGGGCATGCTCTACCCTTTAAAAATATGTTCCTATTTTTAAAAGTGTTTTTTGAAGATTGAACTTGTGGCCTTATAATTTTAAGGTAAGGACTTCAACAACAGAGCTCTGTCTCCAGCCCTATTCACTTACTTCCATTTCTTTTTTTTTTATAATCTTTTTTTTTATTATTATTATTTTCTTTTTAGTTACATTTTGTTAACTCTGTGTCCCAGCTGTATCCCGTTCCCTCATTCCCTCCCCAACCCCACACTCCCTCACTGGTCTCCTCCCTGCCCCTTTCCAAGTCCACTGATAGGGGAGGATCTCCTCCCCTTTCATCTGACCCTGTTTTATCAGGTATCTTCAGGGCTGGCTGCAAAGTCCTCCTCTGTGGCCTAACAGACTGCTCCTCCCCTCGGGGGGGGGGGTGTCAAACAGCCTGCCCTTGAGATCCTGTTAGAAATAGTCCGTATTCCCCTTACTTTGGAAAACTACTTGGTTACTGAGCTACCACGGGCCACATCTGAGCAGAAGTTCTAGGTTATATCCATAGATAGTCCTTGGTTGAGTGTCAGTCTCAGAAAAGACCCTGTGCCCAGATATGTTTGGTCCTTGTAGAGCTCCTATCCTTTCCATATCATACTAACTTCCCTTCTTTCATATGATTCCCTGCACTCTGCCGAGGGTTTGGTTATGAGTCTTAGTGTCTGCTTTGAAACACTGCTAGGTAGAGTCTTTCAGATGCCTTTTGTGGTAGACTCCTGTCATAAGTTCAATGCACATCCCATTTGTCTTTCTAAATGAGGATTAATCACCTTCGCCTGTGTCCACTTTCTTGATTCTCTTCTTTAGGTGTGTAGATTTCATTATGTTTATCATATCTTGTAGGTCTATATAAGTGAGTATATACCAAGTTTGTCTTTCTCCTTCTGGGATACTTCGCTCAGAATGATCTTTTCTAGATCCCACCACTTGCCTGCAAATTTCATGATTTCCTCCTTTTTGATTGCTGAGTAGTATTCCATTGTGTAAAAATACCACAATTTCTGTATCCATTCCTCCGTTGATGGACATCTGGGTTGTTTCCAAGTTCTGGCTATTGCAAATAAAGCTTCTATGAACATGGTTGAACAAATGTTCTTGTTGTGTACTTGAGCAAATTTTGGGTATATACCTAGGAGTGGTATAGCTGGGTCTTGAGGTAGCACTACTCCTAGTTGTCTGAGAAAGCGCCAGATTGACTTCCAAAGTGGTTGAACCAGTTTACATTCCCACCAGCAATGGAGGAGGGTTCCCTTTTCTCCACAACCTCTCCAGCATGTGCTATCACTTGAGTTTTTCATCTTGGCCATTCTGATGGGTGTAAGGTGAAATCTCAGGGTCGTTTTGATTTGCATTTCCTTAATGGCTAATGAGGTTGAGCATTTCTTTAAGTGTTTCTCTGCCATTCGATGTTCCTCTTTCGAGAATTCTCTGTTTAGCTCTGTTCCCCATTTTTTAAGTGGATTACTTGGTTTGTTGCTTTTCTGCTTCTTTAGTTCTTTATATATACTGGATATTAGCCCTCTGTCAGATAAAGGGTTGGTGAAGATTCTTTCCCAATCTGTAGGCTGTCTATTTGTTTTGATGACAGTCTCCATTCCCGATCTCAAGCTGTACTACAGGGCAACAGTAATAAAAACTGCATGGTATTGGCATAGAAACAGAAAGGAGGATCAATGGAATCACATAGAAGACCCAGAAATAAACCCACACACCTATGAATACTCAATAT